>NC_064630.1:333197558-333504094 GCF_023864275.1 Schistocerca cancellata | reverse complement strand
TCTTATCATCAAGAAGGGCACACCACTTCTCTACTTCATTTTCTGCAGCACTTTCATCACTTTTTACTACATGCTTTCTTGCATGAAAATCATAAACAGGTGGCAAACAACCCACATTAAAATTTGAGCAATTCCCATTCATTGCAGTGACACTGTTACCCAAGAGCAACTTTCTCATGGCACATTTGAACTGGTATGTATTTGGATTGTTGTTCCAACCAGATCTGGACAGAATGCGGCGGGGGGGGGGGGGGGGGGGGGGGGAAGCTCTATGTGGTCTTGTGACATGTTAGCAAATACTTCAGACGAGATTCAACAGACGCATACTTGTCAGAGCTATGCATATTGAAAATTGTCCCAAAAGCAAAAGTATTTCTTGCGTGGGGCAGCAACGGAGCACCAATGATTTTTAAGCTTCTGATATAATTTTCAGTGTGTCTGAAAATACCAACGTGTTGACTGGGTGTTGTGTGATGTCCTTAGGTTAGTTAGGTTTAAGTAGTCTCCTCTTGTTTTCACTCTGTCTGTGAGGATTTGGAATTGCGTCAGGTCTGTGTCTTTTAGCCGTTCTCCTTGTTCGGTGTCCGTCTTCGTCCCTTCACTGCATGTGTTCCTGTTTCTATGCGTTTGGGCGCTGATGACCACGCTGTTTAGCGCCCGAAAACCTCAAACCACACACACACACACTCTAAGTTCTAGGGGACTGATGACCATAGATGTTAAGCCCCATAGTGCTCAGAGCCATTTGAACCATTTTTTTTTTTTTAAATACCAAGCCAATCAGATTTGTTGTCAAGTCTCAGGGGGCTCTTATACCCTTTACCTAATGGATTTATGGAGTTCAGAATATCAAAAATCCTATCAATATTATACAAAAATTCTACTGTTGCTTCAATTCCTTTAAAATTTGGATCACCAACCCTCCTCAAAAACTCTATACTAGCTGCCACACTAGGACTCAAAGTCTGTGGAGCTAATGAAACATTCATTTTTCTATTTACATAACTTATATGTTGTCCTGATAGTTTGTTGGCAAATGTCATACCTTTTCTTCTTGTACCTTGTTCAATTGCTCAATGAAATGCCATCTAATAATGCCAGTTGGAGACTTAATAGCAGATACTTCTACTAGAGCACTTCTGGCAAACTTAATCATATGACACATGTGCAAGATACAATAAACATTGTAGCTTTTAAAATCACCCTTGGAAAAGTTTAAAGTACAGCAAGTGTACATAAAGTGCTTATATTTACCTCGCAGCCATCACATGTAACACACTATGCAGCCTCTCTAAAGCAGATTTTATCAGTGTGGGCTGATTATTTGCCTGTAGACCGTTGATAAAGAAATATGCAATCGGTTATATAAATTTGCCTTTAATAGAGACAAGCATGAAAACCAGAGCCTCAGATGCCTCTATTACTTCTTTTGACTGAGGCACTTCCCCACCAAACTCCAAAAAACCTGTGTATTGCTTAGTTCCTTGGTCCCAAACTACTTGCTTCCTAATTGCCATACTGCCTACAATTAGACATGAATCGCTGAACTGGTCCCTTACAATTGGGTTCAAATCAATGTACTTAAAAACATCTTTTAAGAAGCCAGGTTCACAGTCTACACTTGCCACCCATTTGGAAATCAGTGATTTATGGGGCAGAGGCATTAATTTTTGCAGGTATTCATATGCTGCTGGTGAATAAAAGTACACAGTCATCGCAAACATTTTCACATTTATTGTGTATCTATTACCCTTTGACGAGAGAGTTGTTCACTAAATTGCACACTAATTCCACTTGTGTTCCTTTCTGAGGACTGAGGAAGTTATGTAACTTCTTAGGAAGATGCTCCTTCTCCTACAATGAACTTATGATGTCATCCATGGAAAACACTTCCTTCTCTCTTCTTCGAAGTTTTTCACGGACGCACTTCAGTTTACGTTTTAATTCGTGCACAATGTCTGAGAAATGTCGCCTTGTCTTCCATTTCTACTTTCGACTCTATACCACAATCAATTACTTAAGAACCAACTGCACTCTGAAATAAAGAAATAATTTCGTTATATATGATTGAAATAACTCAAGGCTTGATGAAAAAATATTATAATAAAACTTTGGGGGTGTGAAAACATCCTTATGCTAACGTTTTCGACACAATTCGCAGCTTCTGCATTGGATAAATGGGACATGCTTTTCACGGAAGAATTCTCATTGACAACATTCTCCACGCAATCAGTAGCTTCTGCAGAGGGCAAATCAAGCACGGATTCCAGGACAGAACGCTAAAAACAAAAATATGGACCTGTATTACAACATTGCTTAGACCTATGTAGCCCATTTGTGTCCGTACGAAATAAATTCACAAAAGTCAAAAGCACACACATAGCAAGGAAATTAATTAGCTACCTCAAATGGAGAAGCATCGTTGTCACTCAAAATCCTAACAACATGTCGTCGTGGCTGTTTATTTGGTGGCATCAAATGTGTCGGAAAGTAAAAAACGTTTCTTCCACCATCCAGGGCTCACTACGTAATCATCTTGTCGGAAAAGGTTTCGGCAAAGAAAACTGCAAGACGTAGGATTAAAATCTTTCCGCTTCACGGAAGTAATCCACTTCTTTAGCAGCTCTGGGTGCTTTAGTGGAAACCTGTTCAAAAACATCGAATTAGCAAACGCACTAAGTCTGTATTGTTATCGTATTGTATCGGTAGTCCTATTACCTGTGAAATGGTAAGTCACTTTCCTTACTCCATCGCTTCGGACAATTGAAAGCGGAACAAGAAATCACCATTTCGATAATCCTTAACTCCTTATACACCGTACAGACCGAGAGAAACTTCTTGGCAAATTCAAATATGGCGGGCAATACGGACGATAGAAATCAGCTGGTAGAGCCATCTATCGGTAGGTCCGGTAGTTGAGCATCCCTCATTTCGCTAGCTTTAGACGCCTGTGTTCCTGTTATCCTTCCTTCTTTGATGTCTATGATTTCGATTCCTTCTTCTGTTGTTATTTTGAATATAACTGCTATTGTTCTGACTGTAATTACTGTTCGCATAACCATTATAGTAATAATTACCGTTTCCTTGCCAATGCTGCGAGTTGTTTCTCCTAATATTGAATGGATTTGTCCCAGTGTAGTGCGAATTGTTTCTTTGAGTGTTTTGTTGGGGTGTCGGAGCACCACCACCTAAAGAGAAGGCCGCGGCGCGCTCTTGTGACGTCACCCAAAGCGGGCCAGGGTTGGCTTTGCGCTGCGCTTAAGGATACGAGACGCACGGCCTGCAAATCTTTGTCAAACGGTTTTACAGAAACTGTTCCGTAAAAAATAATTAATTTCTGAAATACTTCTAGCTTTATATGGCAGATTCATGATGAAGTGCCAATCATTTCGATAATGGTCATAACTATTGTGGTATTTCACAGATGAGTATCAAATTTGAGAACGTTGCCATCAAAAATAGGGGGCGCTATGAATTTGTGTTTGATGCATATTATATATTCCATTGCTGAGTGTGAAATACAGATGAGGTTTGGAAATTTTCGTAAAACTTTGGATCAATATCTGCTTCCAATCTCGAAAAATTTGAGCATCTGCAGCAACTTCACTTCCGATCGCAACGCGCGGGAATGAAATATTCATAACGCCTCTCATATCTCGTAAACCGCTGGAGATAACGTAACGAGATCTTGGCAAATGATACCACGCAAAGAGGAGAGTACTTTGCCGTATGGTTAAAATACGTAACTTTATCAATCGCGATATAGCAGAAGCTATAGTTTATAATTCTTTTTTACCGGTAATGTAATTGCTTAAGACTTACCAATAGCCAGTGAAAACGTACGAGTGCGGGATGTAAATAATATTGCGATATACATGATAAAACAAGGTACATTTGTGAAAAATGCACTGTGATTTTCTGGACCAGACGACTATTATTTACACTCACTTGAAAAATTCTGCACTAATACAGTGTATAATATTAAATTCCTCTGCCTTCAGTATCCTAAATAAATATTCTGTAACTGTTTATAGAGCGCCCTCAGGAAAGCTGAGTACATTCCCCATGCAAACAATCCCTAACTCACCTTTTCTCAGAAACAAAAACAATTATGCGTTGTTATTGTAATGTAAATTTTCTTTCCTGTAAAAATATGGCAGATTCTGAGCATGTAATGAGCCGTCTGCAGGTGTTGACTTTCTCACAAGAGTTGCAAAGAACTTTACGAGCCTGATTGACAATACTCTGCAGATAAAAGAATTAGCAACATATGTTTAAGTGAAATGTTAGATGTATTCCTGACCATAATGGTCAGCTGTTCAAAATGCATGCTGTGAGCCCTGCAAACAACAGTAGTTTTATCAACAGGACCTTTATATAAGTCAACAGTGAAAATCTACAAACCTTCAGCAGACATTTGCAGCAGTTGGAATGAGAATGTGTCACGCTAAAAATGTCAATAATAAATTTAACCTACTTCTAGATTAATTTGTTCCATTGTTTGAAGCTGTATTTCGTAACAGAATTTCATTAAGTGTCTACCTACGTGACTGCAGGAGACAGTGACTCATTAAGGGAATCAAGCGATCCTGAAAGAAAAAAAAGGGAATTCTGTATACAATACTAAGAATTTTATTAAACTTCAGAACAAGGGACACTACAATTCACATTTGCACTTTAGTAACTCCAGGGATAGATCAGAAATCACTGCTGGTGACTACAGCTCAAGCTAAATTCTTTGTAATATGTAGACAGATTACTGTAACATGAGAAAGGTAGTACACAGCATGCTTAAAATAATGTAATTATTAATAGTTTATGTTAATGTAGAATTATAAAACACTGGAAGTAATGAACTATAATTTATTTAAGTCAGCTATATGTACATCTACTTCCTGAAAATGCTGATACAACATCCAGGGCACAGCATGGTTCCATTACAGAAATAGATCACAATTTCCATCTTAAAAGACAGCAAGCCTTATCTACTTTCAGAATGATTGATTAGTTGTACACATTTTATATATTGTATTTTGTGAAAAATGACAGTTGCAAAACATGTCAGATGCGTATAACAGGTTACATTACCAGTCTTACTGTCTATAAAATTTAATAATTGTAACTAACAATTACTTATGTTGCTGTCAAAAGTATTACCTCAGAGAGAGTAGTAGAGCAACAAACATTTGTTGGAATGTATGCAACATGATATAAAGGTGTACTGGGATGAGGCACTACTGAAGGACATTCAATAATACTGAGTACGACAACATATCAGACCAACCTCACATTACAGTTGAATACCTGATCCAAAACTGAAAGAACTCTTTTATACTTTTACTGCACAGCTATGCAACATTTGTTGAAAACCCTGCCACAAGCTAGAAGTAGGCCAATTTCCTTGTAATGAACTTAAGTGTAAACAAAATAAATCAGAGGAACTAACTCTGGGATTAACGAAAGATGTACAACATAAATCAAAACTGTAACAATTTTATACTGATTCCAAATTAAACTGAATGGTGTAGGATATAATGTCCTACACATTCAAATAAAATGCAGTATCATGACACTCCTTAATGTTGTAAGGATACTCTCCCTCTATATAGGTGGGAAGAACTTTTTCTTAATTAATATATAAACACCACCTTTCACATTATTCCTTTTAGAATAAACTGTTTCAATTAAACTGACAGTATGGAACACCAAAGCTGTATTTTAATGCTGTGAAGTGGTTTTCTGTAACAGAAGATTCTACAGCTACTGGCACAAACAGTTCAAGAACACACTTTTGACTCAGTACCAAAGTGTGTGCTGTTATGAAATTTTCTAGCATATTAAACACATGTGCGGTCCAAATCTGACACACAGCGTCACACTACCAAGGGAACACAATAAGATTAGTAACAAATTAAGGGTCACAGTCTGGATGAGATGCAAATTTGGGAATGGAGACCAACTACTGTGTCTGATATTAAACTATTCCAAGCTGTGAGTGGAATAAGCAACTACTGGAATGTAACTATGTCTCAGTAAAATAATATATGCAAAGCAATAACTAATTGTTACCCATATGCAACAATACTGACAGCTTGTATCAAAATTTAGATGAACAGCTGTTATGAGAAGTAACTACATTAGGAAACACCCTGGTGTCATTCTGATTCAGGAAAATGGGAGAACTCCATTTTTGACTTTCCCTTTTGTATTATTGTAATATTCTACTGTAAGTTTTATATGTCTGCATGCCAAAATAATAGCCTCTAATTACATACATAGTTATAATGAATTACATGAGGTTTAATACAGAATTACTTTAACAGATTTCTTCTTGTTGGGCAGCACAGGCTCAACAAATTGAAAGGAAGATGTAAATATTTCTGCACAGAATAGCTGAAAGACATAAAAACTTTACTAGGAAAAACTGGCCCAGTTTCAGCTTTAGGCCAGTATCAGGTGCACAGATGGATGTGTACACAAACTGATAAAATTTTACAATGATGAGATTGAAACTAGCCATTAGTGCTGAACAAAGTATTTACTTCAGCTGAATAGTCTGCATGGAAACAGTTGTGACCATCTGACATTTGAAACTGTTGGAAGCAAATTATCCAAAACTTACAGGCTATATGGACCAAATGACAATTAGTGTGCATTCAGTTGAAGGTACTACACCAATATGGATTATGGAACCTGCCTCTGCTTTCAGTGGACCAAATACAGTGGAACTGAATGTGTGAGACATAATAGAAATTTCCTGTGACACCTGATAAATGTCCTAACATGTAAACTGTATGCAAATTAAAATGTGCTAAGCTTCCGTTTCTTAAAAGAAGCAGTAAAGGTGTCATTCTTTTTCCTAATGTAATTATTTAATAATGCGTTGGTGGATGCTTTGACTAACAACTTCAGTATTTTATCTGCCGAATGACTATTACTGCAAATAAAGTCTGTTAAGAAGAAACTTTTCTTCTGAACAGCATTTATGGTTACATTTTGAACAAGCACCCTTTGACTGTTGGATGACAAAAATTTTTTTTCATTAGGAGCAGATATTAACTTCTGTACAGTAATGTAATTGTACATAACAACATTCACAGCATCAGGCTGAGGGAAAAACAGACCACCCCTGTCCAAATTTTTGATTAAACTAAGATGTTGTTCACCATGCAGACACATTTCTTTGTCTAAGAGAAGGTATTTGCTGCACACCTCACACTGCTGTTTCTTCAGTACACTGCGAACACAATACCCTGCTAAATATGTTAATACTGGAAGGTACGTTTCTGCCTGCCTGAAATCTTCCTCCAAATACATAATGTCAACCATAAACTCAGAGTCTGTTTGTACAGTCTCTTTTGTGTCATCATTACAATTAAAGATGAACCCTTCTGCAACAGGCAGTTTACCAAAAGTACTTGAATTCAACATGAGTGGTAACATGTTCTGCATCCTCATCTTCGCTTCCACTTCAAAAATCTGTCTCACAGATATGAGATACTGAGAGTCAGCCATTGATCGGTAACTGCTAAACCTTGCTTCCAGAGAATCAGTTTGAATTTTTCCAGGCAAAAAATAAGTGAAACCGAGCTCTTTAGTACAGTACCTTGCCATCTCAATCAAACCATAGGTTGTGTGTGTCAGAGCTATATGTGTATCTTTTGAAAGGGTATTATTTTTCAGGCCTAAGTCCTTCCACTTATCGAGCCACACAAGAAACTTTTCCAAAAAAACTAATTTTTCATCATCATTACTTAAAGACAGAGGGCACTGGAAGAGATCATTCAGTCGAACACCTTTGTGAACTGTCTTAACATTTACAATTTTCCACCATGTAAGTATAATTTTAATAAATTCTGCAGTGGTCTGGTAATGTAACAAGTTTTTCTGTTCTCCTACAGTTGAAACGGCTTCAGCTGTATATTCATTGAATACCTGCAAAACAAGGCTCACATTCTGTTTCTCAAGTGAAGATGGATAAAGAGACTTCAAAGAAAGACCATAAGAGTGCTTAAGTAGACCATTACACTCAATCTTATGAAGCTGCCTCAATGCTTCAAAAGATGCCATTAACACCTGACAATCATCACTGCTTCCATCAAATTGTGGATATTTGAGCAAAACTTGGAGAGTCCTTTTGATTAACCCAATTATTACGTATACACTTAAGGATGTGAACAGAATCAATTATAAAAAATAGTGGCTGAGTTGGATTAGCTGGATGTGGGTAAACTATACTGAGTTTCGGAGGTGAGCTAAAAAGTGCCATAGATTTCCTATTTATAGCATTGTTGTCACTAACTACACAAATAACTTTGAAACCAATGTCATAAAGGCCACATAATATTTTCTTAACATACAAAAATAACTGTTCAGCTACAAGGTTTCTCACTGGAAGGACATGCACTACTTCTTTAAAAGAAGACAGCAATGATTGTACCATAAAGACATATGCTGTAGTAGCAGCCTCGTCACTATCAAATGCTGCCCCCACAATGTTTCCTCCCTTGTAATCAAAATAAGGTTTAATATGAATTTCATCCATCATTAAAGAAATGGTACAATCACTTTCCTGCAAAGATTTAAATCTTTCCTTAATATACAGCAGCATAGCACCTTCATTTTGTTCATTATGAGGACCATTAGTATATGAGGAACATATTTTCTGTAACGTTCTTGGATGAGGAAGAATAAGATTGCCAGATGACCTCAAAAATTTATAGGCATGAGGGGAGATAGAATGCAGGATACAACAAAATACAGAAAAGTGAGGATTAAACCTATAGTTTTCCTCACAGCTACATAGCAACTTAACTTGCTCACTTAAGAATTGAATTTGTTTCTGTTTTTCTTCATCTACAGAACTGCACATGTCATTTAAAATGTCCTGTATAAGAAGGCACTGGCTTTTTAATGTATTTTCTTTTGCACTGACTAATTCTTTCACTTTGTCTAATACTGTAAACAAATCATTCATATTTGAAAGTTTGTGTGATATTTTTCTACTATCTATCTTTCTTATCTCAGTGTTACTTCGATAGGCAGACAACTGCAAATCATTTGTCACTACAACAGATACAGATACAGATGGAGCAGGCAATACAGTAAGCAATAGAAATAGGACACAGTCACTTCTCCTAACAATGGTCCATTCACTGGGAATAGTTTCTCTTTCTAGGCACTGCAGAAATGCTTCAAAAGTAGAAAATAACTTCCTCGAATCATACTCTGCTTTGGTTACTATACTGTCTTTAATTGCTTGTAGAAGATGTTCATTGTCCAATCTAGCTCTCCTTTCCTCTGCACTTTCTCGAGAGCTGGTGGATGGAGTAGACAAATAGCTTGGGCAGCCTGGTACCACTGATGGGACAGCACCCTCTCTAAGCCTTGGTTTTGAAAGCTTGACGGTAAGCTTTGTGCCTTTCACTTCATCATAACATTCCGTATGCCGGCAGATGTCAGATTCAGTAAAGTGAAGTTCACAAACCTAAAACAAAGTAGTGTGAGTCAGTACAATATACAGCAAGATCTAGAGATGTGTGTCTTTATGTGAAAGTAAAAAACACTGGATACTCATTCATTTTCCACCAATATCAGCTTGACAGGTCACACCTTAGTGGACGTACACAAATTATTTAGGCCTAACAGCAATATACCATGTTCTACAACAACATGCATATTCCATTTTAAGCACTAGGAGCATACCTCATCAGGCATCAGTATATGATGAATATACCTGTGAACTGCTTGTGTTACAGCAGTACTGTGATATTTATGGAACTATAAGAGTGCAGTTCCTGTTATGGATTAAGTGGCACCAAATTTCAGTAATCTGTTGGATTCTGCATGTTAACATAGCAATTATTTTATAATTTTGACTTTACAGTTTCTTCATTGTCATGGTATAAGAGATATCAACAGCTGCAGAATACTATTTCACTGTGGGTGTTTTTATGCCAGCACATATTAAAACTGTGTCATTGCAGGTAACACTGAATGAGGGTCTTGATATATGCCTAGCACAAATTTCATGTTTGGATAGAACAACAACTCCAAAGCAAACGCATGCCAAACACAAAAAATTTGAACAGATGCCAACATAAATGACACACCTCAGTAAGACAGTCATGAACATCCAACTGGAAGTATGTTAAGAAGATATCAACTAAACATTCCGTGCCAAGCTGTGCTGTATGAACTAAATGACACTAGTCATTTCAATTAACCATCTGAAACATTTAAAATACCGGACAGATTAAGTAACTGGATGCGTTATTAACGAGAATGCCGTTATATGAGGCGGCTCAAGTGATACAGAACGCCATTGAAATCTGTTTGTGAAGACACCTATTCTGCATCGTAACCTGAAGTTAGGTTAGGTTGAAAGATAATTATTTGATCGTGGGTTGGCGAATGTCTAACAGGAAAAAGTAACATACATAAAAACAACGCAGATATACTGGAAATACAGAAGCGTCCGATCTTACCCGTCGGCTTTGACCCATGACGTCACAAATACCGCGGAAACGACTATAAACAATTCCAATATGGCGGATATAAAAACATCGCATACGTATTGTAAACACTGAAATACGCAAGTTTCACAAAAAGCCTAATGACTGTAACGGGACAAGCGTGGGAAATTAGGGGTTTTTGGGTGCGGAGAAACTAAATATACAGAAATGTAGCCACCGACCGCCATTCAAAACCACGCAAAACAACGAAATAAATCAACATCACAAAACTGACCAAATACCAAAAAACACATTCCTATCCATAATCGGACACTTCCCTTAACCTATATAGCTCAACAGAACCTACCGATCACATTCCCCAATAGAAAACTAAGAAACGAAAGCTTCCCTTACACCTACATACATCGGCACTTATGCAGTTTAGCAGGTACGGAAAAAATTTTTCATTTTTTTTCAAAATTTGATCATCATGTGTCGTTATGCGGTGGGGGGAGTCTGCAGTGCCCCCCCATCCCCCCACAGGCTTCATTAGTGTCAAATCAATATTTTCGAATCATAGGCGGCCGCTGCCGCGGCCGCATTCCAAAAAAAAACTCCCAACCTAACCTCGTATTCAGGGCTACGCTACAGATCAATGTGTAGGTCCCCTACGTCACGGGTCAAAGCCGACGCGTGAGATCGGATGTTTCCAACCTATACCCAATACACAAAACATACATAAATAACCAAAAAAAAAAAAAAACGGAACTTACCTCAAAAAAGTTCCAGCTCCACAAACTAGATTGGCCACCACAATCACACACAAATGCACACACGCACGCACGCACACACACACACACACACACACACACACACATACAAAAACACACACACACACACCAACGAAAAAATACTGAACTAAAATAAAAACCCAACCCACCCAAACGTCAACCCCCTCCCCCACAACTCCAAAATACAACACACAAACACTATACAACAAAATAAACCACCCACCCACCTACCCAGCCCACCCTAACTAACCACTTTCGGTCTATACATTTTACCCACAGCCCTTAAAAAAACCCGAAGAATGCAATAGCCCTCTGGGACACTCTTCCGCCAACAGTACTCATCTAAATGAGACTGAAGGTTGGAAGAGCGCCTCTTCCCCCTCCCAAGAACTGACTTAACCGCTCCCCACATCCCCTCAATTGCGTTAGTGCAAGCCCCAGTATCATAATTCTTAAACTCTAGACTGTGGTTCACTACTAAATGATTAAATCCCCTCTCACCCAACCCCCTATATGAAGAAAACGCATCTGAAACTACTGTGGAGCCCGGCTCTACATACTCCTCAATTAACCCCACTAATTCAGGCTTCGACCTCCCCTCCACAACCCTAAAAACACATTCAGTACCCCCACCCCCCTGAACAACAGCCCCCACACCCAAAGACCAGCCACAGACTTCCCCCTCCCATACTTCCTTTTACCAAACTGCGACTCATCCACCTCCACAACCACCCCATGCCCACCCAACTTACCCCTGTACTTAATAAATTCGGAACACACCTCACGACAAAAGGAATACCAGTCTAAAACAGTCCTCTCACTCACACCAGTCTCAAACGTGCAAAAACTCTGCCCGCAACTATAACAAAAATAATACGTAATAAGCACAATCTCACGCATGGCCAATCTAGACTTCTCGAACCAGGTACCACGCCTTACAGAACGCCATATGCCATCTTTCCGGCAACACCACATGTATCCGTCCCTGGTCCGAGAGTCCGGAACTTTAACCAATTTCATAGGTTCACGGCACACACCGCACTTCACGACCTCGGCAATTAAGCCAAATAGCTGAAGAAATTTAATCAGCTCTAAAGCTGTCTCCCCCATCATCGCCCTCAACCGAACACTGTTAAGGCGGTCTTTCATATCCATTCCTGAACAAAAAACCACAACCAAATACACTCAATAACAAACTCACCCGACGTACAGCAATGAGCATTAAATTAACCATTAACTCACTAATAGAAATTCCGCTTCAAATCCAACACCTGAGCAACAGAAAACTGACCCCACCACACGAAACAAACGAAACAAACGAAAACCATGAACACACCACCAGAGAGCACGACAAACAAAAACAAGACATCTACAAACACGCCACAATCGCAAATCAAACTCCGCGCCGTAATGACGTCACACACCACAACACGCTTACGTCACGGGTCAAAGCCGACGGGTAAGATCGGACGCTTCTGTTGACCCGTATGAACTAAATGACACTAGTCATTTCAATTAACCATCTGAAACATTTAAAATACCGGACAGATTAAGTAACTGGATGCGTTATTAACGAGAATGCCGTTATATGAGGCGGCTCAAGTGATACAGAACGCCATTGAAATCTGTTTGTGAAGACACCTATTCTGCATCGTAACCTGAAGTTAGGTTAGGTTGAAAGATAATTATTTGATCGTGAGTTGGCGAATGTCTAACAGGAAAAAGTAACATACATAAAAACAACGCAGATATACTTCATACAGAGAGATCGCTTTTTAAACATGAAAACAGCAGTTTCAACATTCGTTAGTACTCATGCTAACTAATGCGAGAGTGGAAAACATTACCCACTCACAAATAGAGAATAAAACGTATCGGTAATGCGTAACAAAATACGAACTGCAGAGAAATTTAAACACAAATAAAAAGTAACACGAGCCACAAATTTATATTTCGTTTCTCAAAATCAAAATAATGCCACATGAAAACGAATACTAGGCTTATTTACTGCGAACTTTTGCTCACAATTTTAGTCAAATGTATCCAAAATGCAAGATATTCCACCAGAAAAATAATAATAATTGTACTTGGTATATAGTTTTTACATACCTTCGTGTGCTCAGTGGGTTGAAAATTGTCTCTATGGATCGCTGAAAGCCATTTCCGACGCAGATTCGCATCTTTCGGAAACGAAAACAACATTACTTTTGGTCCAGTTCCGTAATTCCCACGACACCTTGGCACACAACATTTATAAACCATGTTCACAGTAGCTTCACTACACGTAAACTCTGCAATTGCTAGTTTAAAGCACGAATATAGCACTCGATCCAACAAACATGTTAACAAACGCTGCGAAACAAAACATGGTGGCCCGCTTGGAGTGACGTCACGACCTGCTATGAATTTCGCGCCGCGGCCTTGTCTCTAGGTGGTGGTGGTCGGAGGCGGATTCCAATAGCCTCTGTCATTTCTGTTGTGCGTACGCGAATTGCTTGGGTGGGTCGGATACAATTGTTTGAAATTCCTGATCTCATCTCTGTAAACAATATCTATCTCGTCACATTAATTGAAAAAATTCTTTGTTGTCCTCAGACACTCCCATTAATTTATCACGGTAAGGAAATGGTAAGTGGCTTTTAAGTGTTCTAATTACGTCTGGTAAATCTGCTGGTTTTGTCCAATATAATGTTTTGTCTAGGTAGCGCTCAAAGTATCGACGTAAAGTCTCTTTCTTCGGGTTGTAAATTTCTGGATTGCATACTTCTTGTTTTAAACTTTGCTGTTCTGTGATCGACCAGAATCCCTCAAGAAATGCTTGTTCAAATGTTAAACATCGTCTTTTCATTGCTGCTCCCCACTTAGCTGCTCTTCCACGTAACAAATTTGTAACATATCGAATTTTATCAGCTTCTAACCAATGTCTCGGGAAAATACCGTCAAAAGAGCGGATGAAAACAATCGGATGCACTTTGTCTTTCTCATCACATGAAAATGTCTGAAAGTATCCAGGTCGTACTAATGTTTCATCAGCTACTCCCGATGGTATTATGGGTCCTGCATTTTGTGTCAAACTGTGCATAGTATGTGGTGATGTCTGATGGTAATTTTGATCTTGTGGTAGCATTGAAAATGGTTCATTGGGATTTGTATCTCGCATTGGTAATTCTATTTTCGGCTGTGTACTGGGCCTAGCATTATTCGGATTCTCATTTGTGTTTTGGTTGCCTGTTATGGGTTTTGGTATCACTGACAAACTTAGTATTACATTTTCTTTAAGTTTACGTACCTCTTTCTGAATATTATCTTTAATTGTTCCTTTGTCTGATCTAAAATGATCTGTGTCATTGTCTCAAACTTCTCATCTAAATAATCATCACATAATTTGCATTCATGTACAAGTTTCTCTGCTAGAGTTGTGTCATTCTTTAAAGATGCTACATCTGCTCTGTCTTCAAGTTCTTCTAACTTTTCCTGTAAGGATTTCTGCTCCAATCTTACATCATTTAATCTGTCTGAAAGGTCTGTAATCGTCAGGTCTAAATGTTCTTGGTTTGTTTTTACGGAATTGTGTGACTGTCGTAATTCGTCAACTTGGGTACTGGTTTTCTGTTGTTTAAAAACTACTGTTAACAATTTCTCATTACATCGTTGAAGGTCAGTTTTTGTCTCGTCACTGAATTCCACAAATACCTTTTCTTGTCTGATAAGTCAGTAAATTTCCTTCCAACACTACTGGTGGTTTCTGTCAAGTAGACAATTGGTCTCGATTATTTTTCAAAATTTTGTTTTATGTCCCGTGTCTGTTCATCGAATTTAGTGTCAAATTTTCCAATGTCACGTTTTAAATTGTCGTCAAATCTTTTGTCTAAAGTGTCAAATTTTCTGTTTTGGTCACCAAGTAACTTCAGAATCTGGTTGAGCATGTCAGAGTCTTGTGTCTTAGTTTCGTCATTTTTTCGTGTCTGATTGATGTCTGGCTCTGAAGTTGACGTTGTCAATGTCGCGTAGTACTCACTCTCCATTCGCCTGTATATCTGTTTAAATATAGGGGTTGTTGTCTTAATCGATCCGGTAAAATTATGTCTTGAACATCCTCACAATTAAGTTCAATATTCATTTGACTGTTGGACATATTTTGCAATGTGTCACTTTCACTAAGCTCGTCCACGGAAACAATTTCTACGCGTCTAGCGTCCATCTTGCGATTTTCGTAATTAATTGCAAATAAAATTTTCCAATGGCAAAAAAATTTTAAAATATGATATGTTTAAATCTGAAATTTCTGTTATGGAAATGGATATTTCTGTGTGATTTTTAATTAGAAATTGAATTATTAAACTGGTACTGAAATTTCCCTCTCACAAATAAAAGACTGTGAATATGCTCTTCACTTATCATTTGCAATAATAGTAAATCAATTTTAACTACAATTTAGAAAAATAATTTCGAAATAAATGGATCAGAATAAAGGAAGTACAGATGGCTGCTTGAAACTGGAAAAAATGTAGATTTCTGTACTCACCAATTTATTTTTTTTGTTCTTCAGCCTTATGTTGCAAATGTAGCGTCAGATGTACAGTTTTCAATCCAAAATTTTTCTTTCGTGTCCTTGCAAATTATTTTATGGAACGTTATCCTTTTCCTTTTTTTTAACAAATTAATTTCCTCAGCATGAATATGAAAATTAACACGAATTAATAACAGGGCAAACAATATTGTAAATTTCATGTACGTAACATTACAATTGAAATGAATGAGAATTAGTCCAAATTCATTTTCTGATGCTATTAAGTGATTAAAATTAGATAAAATGTCCAAAATTTATAATAAATGCACTTGTATCAAATCCGGAGATTGTAAGTCCTGTCACCAGGACGCCAATTGTAGTGTTTCCTTTCCTCGGGGTTCTGCCGTGAAAATACAAAATAGAAAATCTGATTGGGTTTTGAATTTTGATGGAATAAGTTACGGATAAGGCGGACTTCGTATTATTGATCGAGATAGTGCTGTAATTTGACCGTGCATGGCAGACCGGGTCGGCAACACTACAAAAAGCGACTGTACGGAAACAGCATCAGAATCTAGTTGAAATTTATCTTATAATCTTGTTAGAAACGCAGTACTAATTACAATATGGTCTTCATGGCTGTCCTCCTAATTCTCTTGTAGGACGACCTGTCTTTCACTTTTCTCTATCTGTTGAAAACTTCTTCAAGTTGTCATTCTCAGGATCAATTTACAAATGCGGCGATAACCATTTCGAATCACTATTGAAACAACTTCGTTTCGTAATATAATTTTAATTTCAACCCAAAATAGTTGTTAAAAACAAACACCTACGCAAAAGTGAAAATAAGAACAAAATTATTTATAAAAATCGGTCGCTGGCGCAGCGCTCTTCTACGTGCTCGATCGTAAGTTATAACTTTGTATTGGCGGAGGCGCGGTAGTCAAAGTACCGTTACAACCCCCAATAAATCAAATAGAGATGAATTTGATTTATTTGTGAAAACGCTATGCATCACCAACACATGTTAGTTTCAAAAGACAACCCCTAGGGAGGCAACAAAATTCTTCATGTCACTTAAAAGTACTAATTGTGCTCACCATACTGTGTTTCTAGCAAAATATCAGAATCTTGACTTCATAGGATTACCTTAAGCTATCTTTGTATCATTTAACTGAATCTCTCTTAAGCATGCATAGATGGTGTTTTACCTTTATAGCAGAAAGCTAACTAATCAAGAAGCTTGCTCCAGCGTGTTTTACACTTACCCTTGACATAAAAACAAGTGTGTTGATTTATTTTTCATGTTTTCATGGTTTCTGTCTTAAGGAATTGTAGACTATTTCATCCTCACTACAAGCGGGTTGCTGCCATCCTGAGGTCTGACTGACTTTCTCTTTGTTTTTAATCTTTCCCAACCAGTCCCTCTTTCTTCACCAGGAAGGAACTAATAGTTTTGAAAGCTATATTAGTTTTTTGCACTTTTAAGTACTAGCCAGCAATTCTGTCTCATAATTATAAGCACTGCTCTCTCAAAGTGCATATTTGTGAATGTTTAAGGATTTGTGCTTAAAGGAAATGTTCCAAAAATACCAGAATGTTTTGTATTACAATGATAGAAGTGTTGTAGTAAAACTGTTCTACTATCTCTGTTTAAAGCTAGTATATATGCCAAAGGAAAGCAATGGAAGCAACACTAGCAATTATGCAAGTACAGTTGATTTTATCAGAGGAAAGGGAGAAATGTATTAAAACTTCCTTTTTTAGACTAATACTCACAAGGAGATGTTTTCAGGTCTAAATACACAATGTTTATAAAACATGGTGGGTATCTAGAGGGATTGCAATACCGTTTTTCCACCCAGTTGCTCTAGTAAGATAGTAAAAAATCACCCCAAAAAGTAATTTGGTGTATCATGTTTACAGGGAATATCTTCAAAGCTATGAAAAATGTATGTCAGCTGAAATGTAGGTAGCATTCTTGAAAACTGTATTGTCAACTTTTGTACTAATGTGAAATTTTGCAAAAAATTTCACCATCATTAATTAATTTTGCAAAATGGAGTATTTCAGTGCAACAAAAATTACCCCACACCCTCCATGTCAAATTTTGGAAAATAAGTTGCACAAATTGTGCTGTTGAAGTGTTTTCAACAGACATAATTAAAATATTTGAATGTTCATTATTATTCTATTTATTTTTTCTGTTTCAGACGTATTTTACATTTTAAATTCATGTTTTTTGTTGTTCAGTTTATCATTTAACATAGAATATTTTGTTAATTGAAAATAATAAGTAACTTGTTATTATGACATAAAATCATTACAATAATGATAATCTGGAAAGAAATGTGTAAGACATAATGTTTTTTATACCATGCACATAAAATAAATGGAATTTCTTCATATAAAATGAAGTTCAGCAGAATTCTCAAATTGGGGTAGGTGATCCTCTAAATATTTTGATTTAGGCCCTGCATATTTCAGAACATTGGAAAACCTCAGTGAAGAGAACTGATTAGGTAATAATGATTGCACCTCAGTCATATTGTTCTTAAGTGGAAGTTCTTATTACAATCACTCAGTAGAACTAGGTCTGAAAATCTTCTCAAAAAGTTCTTCCAAAATCTAAACCCTATACATACAATGGCTGGACATTTCCCTTTGAACCTGCTTGGAACACTAGATGAATAAGTTCCTTATCCTCAGGTATGATTCTCAAATTGGTTCTTTCACACTAACCACCTAAAGTATCTAATAATAATAGTCTTTTCTCCCACAGTGGGAAAGAAAACTTCTGTCAAACATCTTTTCACACGATCTGATGTTAGTATGCCAGATTTCAATACCATCACAGAAATATTTAAGGCTTCAAAAAGTGATATTGAATTCAGTCAGAACTCTCCATCAGTTTCTATTAAAACTGTGAGAAGGGAGGTAATCAATGGAGAGTTTGGACTGAAAATTTGAGACTCACTTTTTGAACCCAAAAATGGTCTTGTGACAGCATCAAAATTTACTAAACTAATGTCTGACTGGATCAAAAGGTATCAGACAGAAGGTTCTTTTTCTTTTTCTCCTCCCCCCCCCCCCCCCTCCCCAAGAGAAAAAAATATGTGTTAGTGTTAGATCGTTGGGGTGGCAAGTATGAAAGAACCATTTTGAGTACAGTACATGAGGACAAGGAACTTGTTCATCTGGTGATTTCAAAAGACTTGAACAGACATGTATAGCTACTGAGGTCCGCAGCTGGTGGTCTAGTAGCTAACATTGCTGCCTCTGAATCATGGGGTCCCAGGTTTGATTCCCATCCACGTTAGGGATTTTCTCTGCCTGGGGACTGGGGTTTGTGTTGTCATCATCATTTCATCATCATTCACAAACCTGGCGAGATTGGACTGTGTAAAGATTGGGACTTTGTACAGGCGCTGATAACCATGCACTCGAGCACTCCACAAACCAGTCACCACCACCACTACCACCACCACCATCATCATCATCATCATCAGTCTGCAGTGACTAGTTAATAACGAACTCTCTTCGCCGAGGTTTTCCTGCTTATTGAAATACGCCTTGTACAAATCAAGATATTTAAGGGATCACCTCTCACAATTTGAGACTCCTGCTGAATCTGGTTTTACATTGTGTTGTCCATTGTGTGTATTATGTGAAGAGATTTCATTCATTTTATGTGTTTGCTGAGAAAGATAGATCGACAGATAGAAATAATTAGATTAATAATGAATATTTAGATATTTTAATCTACACATTGTCTAAAACTGATTTTCCAAAAATAGCATTTTGGAAACTTGCTTTATTACACATGGATGGCTGTGCCGTGAAAGTGTCTTTAATTTGTGTTGTAAGAAAAGTTTTCATTTTGCGAAGTTATTCAATGGCTTGGGGTATATTGCAAGATTTGAAATTATTTAAAAAATCAATTACACAGTTTTCAAGAATATTAGCCGCATTTCACATTTTATGTGAAACATAGTTTTGATATAGTGTAATTTTCTTCCATTGTGTACAAACTCTAGGGATTGATAGATGGGAGGATATGGAAAAAAAGGGTCTAATGAACTTACGTTGGAAATGCTCAGTTTCCATGCTAGAGGCCATTTATCTGATCATACATTGTCACAGAGACTGCTGTCTGAAACCCGCTGTACCATGCAGCCACAGTTACAGAATGTACTGAAAATAGTTTCCAAGCACCCAAACACATGTGTGTATGTGCTGTAACATGTTCTGTCTCATGTGTTCACATCAGCCAGGCTGCATCCGAACATTGTCAAAGGCAGCATGAATATGCTGCTCCAGTATCTCCACATCTGGAATGGTCTCTGCATACACTATACTTTTTAGATGGCTCCATACCCAGAGATCATATGGACTGAGAAACAGTGAATGAGCAGGCCATGCAACTGGACCCCCTTGCCCTGTCCATTGACCATGGAAGACACAATTGAGATGTGTCCAAATGTTAACAGTGAAATGGGCTGGAGCACCATCATGTAGCAGCCACATAAGCCTTCAAATCATCAATGGCATTTCTTTCAGCAGTGGAGGCAAAGTGACTCGCAAGAAATGCTGATAGTTCCAACCTGATAGGTGATATGGAAGGAAGACTGGTCCTAAAATACGGTCACCAATTATCCCAGCCTGCACATTCTGTCTGCACCGATGCTGATGATTTGCTGTTACCGTACCATGAGGATCCCGCATACTATCCCACAAATGACCCTTATGAAAGTTGAAGATATTGCTCTGCATAAATGTGGCTTCATCTGTGAATAGAATGGATGACACAAATCATGGAATTGTGGATGCCTGGTGAAGAATCCAGTGACAAAACCACTCTTGATGTGACAGTCTGTCGCTAGTAAGCCCTGCACGTGCTTTAAGTGATAGGGTAGTAACAATTGTCATGGAGAATGTACCACACAGTCATCTGGGTTACCCTGTACCAGCAGGCCATCTGCCTGGTATTGACACGGTAGTCACCTTCCACAGTGTTAATCTCATTTTCCTCCAAGTGTGGTGTCTGAACGTTTCGGGTACGTCCTTCATGATTTTCTCCTTCCTAAAACGACCCTGCCTCACACAAACTGCAAAAGACTGTTGCAAACTTTGAATGCTGTTGTTGTTAGCAGGGATAGGTCTCCTGATACAACTTTGCTGCCCAGTGCCCATTACTATTTGCCTTTCCATAGGTAAACAACATGTCAGTGAGCTTTCAGTTCAAATAGGAAACCATAGTATACAACACTGTGCCACATCCACTATAAGTTGAGTCAGCAAGAGAAGTGAATCAGACACGACATTAGCAATTACAATGGCAGGAGATGATGCTAGGACTTGATGTATGAGGAACAGTACCACCCTCTAGGAGGAAACCATGCATCCTGCAACTGTGGCTGCATGATACAATGCATATTAGACCACAGTCTCTGTAATAAAGTATGACTGAATAAATGGTCTCTAGCATGGAAACCAAGCATTTCCAAACATAAATTCACTAGACCATTTTTGTTCTATATCCTCTTCATCAATCAATTGCTATAGTTTGTGCACAGTGGAAAAAATCATCCAGTTTCATAGTTTTGAAGATATTCCTTCTAAACCCAAGATGCAAAATTACCTTTTGCTTTGTGTTTTACCCCTTAAAGGTGAAACTGAGTAAAAATGAAAAATTACGTACTGCATTATTTTGACTCCTCCACAAAACTGCTAAGTTTCATCAAGATCACATATTTACACTTGGGAATGTTCTCTTCTTACTACCCTTTATTAATCTAAATGGGATTACATTGTTGAGTACAACAGCCACTGGACTCACATTTGGGAAGACAATGGTTCAAACCTACACCTGACCATACAGATTTAGGTTTTACTATGATTTCCCTAAATCGCTCTCGCAAATGCCGATATGGTTCCTTTGAAAGGGCATGGTTGATACCCTTCCCCATCCGTGTTATCATTCGAGCCAGTGTTCCATCTCTAATGACCTCAATGTCGACGGGACATTATACCCAATCTTCCTTCCCTCCTTCCTTCCTTCCAACAACAGCCAAGCTTAAAAGAATCTGATACATTTGAACAAGATTGTAGGCAAGACAGACTGAAAGAATTAACTGAAAGCAAAACAAGTGATTATATGAATGTTGCAGTAGCAATAGTAGACATTCAAAGTTGAGAAGAGAAATCAAATTTGGGTAACAAAGGTAAAGAGAAATTATGAGTAGGAACACCCTTGAACCATGGACTTTGCTGTGGTGGGGTGGCTCACGTGCCTCAACTATATAGATAACTGTACTGTGGGTGCAACCATAATGGAGGGGTATCTATTGAGAGACCAGACAAAGGTGGGCTCCAGAAGGGAGGCAGCAGCCTGTTTGGTAGTTGCAGGGGCAGCACTCTGGATGATTGATTGACCTGGACTTTTAACTGTAGCCAACATGGCACTGCTGTGCTGGTACTGTGAGTGGCTGAAAGAAAGAGGAAGCTACAGCTGTGACTTTTTCCCAAGGCATGTAGCTCTACTGTATGGTTAAATGATGATTCAAACATATTGGGTAAAACATTTGGAGTTAAAATAATTCCCTATTTGGATCTCCAGGCAGGGATTACTCAAGAGGATGTCATTATCAGGAGGAACAGTAATGCCATTCTACAGATAGTAGTGTGAAATCTTAGATTCCTTAATTGGGCAAGCAGGTTAGGAAATTTTTAAAGGAAAATAGATAGATTGAACTTAGATATAGTGGGAATTAGTGAAGTTCAATGGCAAGAGGAACAGGACTTCTGGTCAGGTAAGTACAGGATTGTAAATACAAAATCTAATAGGTGTACTGTAGGAGTAGGTCTAATAATGAATAAGAAAACAGGAATGTGAGTAAGCTCTTATGAACAGCATAGTGAACACTTTATCATAGCCAAGATAACCATGATGCCCACATCTGCATATGATGAAGAGACTGAGTAAATGTATGAGATAAGAAAAAATTATTCAGATTGTTACTGGAGATGGAAATTTAATTGTGCTGTGAGAATGGTATTCAGTTGTAGGAAAAGGGGGAGAAGGAAAAATAATAGTGATTATGGGCAGGGGGGGGGGGGGGGGGGGAGGAAGGGGCGGAGGAATGAAAAAGGAAGTTAAGAATTATGGAAGAGATTGGGAGACACTGGAAGGTTTCAGACTGATTATGAGTATGTAATGGTGAGATACATATTTCAGAGCCAGATTTTCTGCTGTAACACATTTCCAGGGACAGGTGAAGATGCTGACCACAATCTGTTGTTTATAAACTGTAGAATTAACCCGAATAAATTGCAAAAATGTAGGTAATTAAGGAGATGGGACCAGGATATGTTGAAAGAACCAGATTTTGTTGAGAGTTGCAGAGGGAGCATTAGGAAACTAATGACTACAACATAGGAAAAGAATACAGTAAGAAAGATGATATAGTGAAGGAAGCAGAAGATCAAATAGGTAAAAGACAAGATGTAATAGAAATTCTTGGATGTTGCAGGAGATACTGAATTTAATTGATGAAATAAGGAAATATAAAAATGCAGCAGGCAAAAAGAAATGCGAAAGTCTAAAAATAAGATTGACAGGGAGTGCAAAATGGCTAAGTAGGAATGACTAGAGGAGAAATGTAAGAGTATATTAATGTATCAATAAGGGAAAGATAGATACTGTCTACAGGAAAATTAAAGAGGCCTTTTGAGAAAAGATAAGCAGCTATGTGAACAACAAGAGCTTAGATGGAATACCAGTACCAAGCAAAGATGTGAAAGCTGAAAAGTGGAAGGAGGGGCCATAGAAGAGAAATGAATTTAGATTAGATTAGGTTAGATTAATACTTGTTCCATAGATCATGAATACGACACTTCGTAATGATGTGGAACGTGTCAGGTTAATAAAAGATGTCTGTACAAGATATTACATTACACAAAATATTGCATGACACTAATGTTTAAGTTTTTTTTCCACTTAATTTATATCTAAAAATTCAGCCAATGAGTAGAAGGGGTTGTCATCTAGAAATTCTTTCAATTTATTTTTAAATGTTAGTTGGCTGTCTGTCAGGCTTCTGATGCTGTTTGGTAGGTGACCAAAGACTTTTGTTGCAGCATAATTTACCCCTTTCTGTGCCAAAGTCAGATTTAACCCTGCATAGTGAAGATCATCCTTTCTCCTGGTGTTATAGCTATGCACACTGCTATTACTTTTGAACTGTGTTGGATTATTAACAACAAATTTCATAAGTGAATATATAATACTGTGAGGTTACTGTGAGGATCCCTAGATCCTTAAATAGATGTCTGCAGGATGACCGTGTGTGGCCTCCAGCAATTATTCTGAGTACACGTTTTTGAGCAATGAATACTTTTCTACTCAACGATGAATTACCCCAGAATATGATGCCATATGAAAGCAGTGAATGAAAGTAGGCATAGTAAGCTAATTTACTGAGATTCTTATCACCAAAATTTGCAATAATCCTAATAGCATACGTAGCTGAACTCAGACGTTTCAGCAGACCATCAATGTGTTGCTTCCAGTTTAACCTCTCATTTGAAGGCATTAGAGAGCATTGGGTGCTCTCTAAGGCTGTTCACTGATAATGCAGTTCTCTATAACAAAGTAGCAACGCCAGAAGATAGTAATGACTTGCAGAATGACCTCCAGAAAACTGATGAATGGTGCAGCCTCTGGCAGTTGACCCTGAATGTAAATAAATGTAACATATTGTGACATACATAGGAAAAGACATCCACTACTGTATAGCTACACTATTGATGACAAACCACTGTAAACAGTATCTGTTGTAAAATATCTAGGAGTAACTATCTAGAGCGACCTTAAGGGGAGTGACCATATAAAACAAATAGTGGGAAAAGTTGATGCCAGTCTCGGATTCATGGGAAGAATCTTAAGGAAATGTAATTCAGCCACGAAGGAAGTGGCTTATAAGGCACTTGTTCATTCCTTTCTGGAGTATTGTTCATCTATCTGGGATCGCCACCAGATAGTACTGATAGAAAAGAGAGAAAATATGAAACGAAGAGTGGCACATTTCATCACATGATTATCCAGTCGGCACGAGAGCATTACAGAGATGTTCAGCAAACTCCATTGGCAGACATTAAAAGAGATGGGTTGTGCGTTATGGAGAGATTTGCTATTGAAATTTTGAAAGAGCACTTTCCGGGAAGAGTTGGACAACATATTACTTCATGCCACATATGTCTCATGTAATAACCTTGAAGCAAAAATTCGAAATATTGGAGCCAATGCAGAGGCTTACTGACAATCATTCTCCCCACGCACTGTTCATGCATGGAACAGGGTTGGAGGGCTGAGTTAGTGCCACAAAAAGTATCCTTCACCACACACCATTAGGTGGCTTGTGGAGTATGATGTAGATGTAGATGGTATTATTCCAGAAATGGAAGAGGGTGTAGATGAAGATAAGATAGGAGGTTATGATACTGCAACAAGAATATGAGAGACCACTGAAAGGCCTAAGCCAAAACAAGGATCCTGCAGTAAATGACATTCCCTCAGAACTGTTGATATCCTTGAGAAAGACAGCCATAAGGAAACTATTCCATCTGGTGTGCAAGTTACGACACAGGGGGAATACCCTTGGATTTCAAGAAGAATGTAATAATTCCAATTACAAAGAAAGCAGGTGCTGATAGATTTATTACCAGACTATTAGTTTAAGATGTCATGGTTGCAAAATACTAACACAATTTCATTACAGAAGAATGGAAAATATGGTTGATGCTGAGCTTGGGGTAGATCAGTTTGGATTCTGTAAAAACGTGGGAACATAATAATAACAGCTTTATTCAACATTGAATGGTACACTGCACATGTACAAAGAAACAGTAATGATTAAAGTTATTTGTACAATACACATTCTTCTGAATACGTCATTAATTTACAACAAAATTACAATAAGATGTTTACTGATTTGTATTCACATAATTTCACAAAACATTTGTTGTTCTTCATATAAGTATGGAACTCTTCTAATGTGTAGAAAGGGTGTTTTACTAAAAAAAATTTAAGCTGATGTTTCAGTTTAATTGTAGGAATGACTGCACTAGGCAGTGCATTAGCTAATTTTATACCTGCGTACTGAGGCCCCCTTTCGTAAAGTGCTGTTCAGTGGCTGCCAATGTAAAATCTTTCTTTATTTCTAGTATTGTACTGGTGGAAATATGAATAAGTGGGTGCAGTCTTTTCACAAGCAATATGGCTTTTATAATGTATGTGTTTATAACAGTTAACGCCTCTGATTTTGGAAACAAGTTGCAATAAAATTCCCTATATTTTGCTCCACAGATTATTCTCACACCTCTTTTTTGAATGAATGAGTAGCTTATCTAGATTAGCTTTGGTTGTTGCCCCCCCAAATTTCAATACCGTAGTTCAAGTGAGAGGAGAAAAGAGCATGGTATGCAGTCTTTAGGACTACAGTGTCTCTACAGACCTTGCTAATAGTACTGATTGCAAATATATTTTTTGACAACTTAGTTGCTAGGGAGTCAATATGAGTGTCCCATTTCAGGTTGCTTTGGATTGTTACGCCAAGGAATTTTACACTAGACTCTTTCTTTACCAATTCTTGGCCAATGTATAATTTAATTTCGTTATTCAAACTACTTTTGCTAAACACCATCAAACATGTTTTCTGGTGCTTACATTTAAGTGGCTTTCATTAGAAAACTGAACAATTTCTTTTGTCACATTATTACACTCGGCCTCTAGTTCATTACATGATTCCTTTTTACACACAATGGACATGTCATCGGCATACAGAACAATTTTGGAATTTATGGTACAGTATTTAATATCATTTACATAGATCAAGAACAGAAGGGGGCCCAACACCGAGCCCTGGGGCACACCATATTTGATGCAAGTAATCTCTGATTTGTAGACACCACTTTCCATTTTAAGTAGAACAAACAGTTTTCTATTGCTCATATAACACTTTATTAGGTCATAAGCAGTGCCTCTAATGCCCATGTTCCATAGCTTGTCTAATAGGATGTCAACATTCACACTATCAAAGGCTTTTTTAGGTCTAGGTACACAACTGCCACATGTTCCTTGCTTTCGACACCCCCTAACACGTCAGTTAGTTGAGTAGCTGCAGTGCTAGTTGATTTACCTTTTAGGAATCCATTTTGATTTTCAAACATCAGGTTGTGTTTATTAAGAAAGTTTATAATCCTGTTATATATAACTTTCTCAACTATTTTGGAAAAGACAGGAAGAACTGAGACTGGTCTGTAGTTTTCTATTTTGTTGTTGTCACCTTTCTTAAAAATGGGTGTTACCTGTGCTGTTTTTAGCCTGTCTGGAGAGGTGCCTGATTCTATTATATTATTGACTGCTACAGACAGAGGTACAGAGACATTTTGGCTACAGGCTTTTAAAACATTAATATTTAGGCCATCATGCCCAACTGAATTAGAGGGTTTTAGAGAACTAATGATGCCCATTATTTCTGCGCAGTTTGTGGGGTCTAGATAAATACTATGGTCACATGTATTACCTTTAAAACTGTAGTGCATGTTTTTATGTTTGTCATTTATGGCTTCCCCTACAGAAGAAAAATATACATTAAAAATATTTACAATTTCCAGTTGGTCTTTCACGAGCATACCATTGTGGTTAATAGTAAAGTCCATACAGGATTTGTCATTGCAGGTTCTAAAACTGTTTATGACTGCCCAGATGGCAGCAGTTACATTGTGAGATTTTTGAAGCTTATTTGCAACATAGTTGCTCCTGGTCTGTGTGAGTAAGTCCTTATAGTGTGATTGATATATTTTGAAGGCTTCCTTTAGCTCAGGAATCTCTCTATTATTCAGCATTCAGTTTTAATTTTTCCCTTGCTTCAGTGGCATTACTATTTACCCAAACATTTTTGGTTATATTTTTTGTTTGTTTCTTTTTTGTGATTACAACTGGGCATGTAGTATAAAAGCAGTAATAGAGCATGCAAGGCAATACTGCTTCCATCACTTCTCTTACGAGATAGGTTAAGGAAATGGAAACCTATGCTTATAGCATTTGTAGATTTAAAGGAAGCTTTTGACAATATTGACTGCAATACAATCTTTGTAATTCTGAAAGTAGGATGGCTAAAATACAGGGAGTGAAAGGGTATTTACAACTTGTACAGAAACCAGCCGGCTGTTATAAGGGTAGAGAGGCATGAAAGTGAAACAGTGGTTGATAAGGGAATGAGACAGGGTTGTAGCCTACACCTGGTATAATTTAATCTGTACATCAAACAAGCTGTAACAGTAACCAGTGAAAAATTTGTAAAATGAATTAAAGTCCAAGGAGAAGAAATAAAAACTGTGAGGTTTGCTGATGACACTGTAATTCTGTCAGAGACAGCAAAGGACATGGAAGAGCAGTTGAATGGAATGGATAGTGTCTTGAATGAAGTGTGTAAGATGAAAGAAAAACAAGGGTAATGGAATGCAGTTGAATTAAATTGGGCGAATCTGAGGGAATTGGGTTAGGAAACGACACACTAAAAGTAGTAATGAGTTTTGATTTTTGGGAAGTAAAATAACTGATGACTGCTGAAGTAGAGAGGACATGCTGGCAAATGGTATTTTGATTCTGGCCCAAGCTGCTGGAGTTGGTGGTCATGAGTGTGTGAGAGTCGCACTAGCTTGTGTGTATGAATGGCGTGTGTCTCATTTGCTTATGAAGGCTGTGGCCAAAAGCTTTTTGTAAGTTTCTTTTAATTGTGCCAGTCTGCAACTTAACATGTCTCCTTTAATGGTAAGTAACAATCTATCTTTTCTTACATTGCTGATATTCCTACCTGGATTTTTCATAGTTTGATTTCTGAATAAGAGAAATTTGTTAACGTTGAATATAGATAACTGTTAGCAAGTCCTTTCTGAAGATATTTGTCTGGAGTGTAGCCTTTCATGGAATCGCTACATGAATGATAAACAGTTCACAGAAGAAGAAAATAAAAACTTCTGATCTGGTGGTACAGAAGAATGCTGAAGATTAGATGAGTGGATTATGTAGCATAGCATATGCTGTGGGGCATGCAGGGATCACCAGTTCAGCAACAGAATGAATTGTGGAGGGGAGTTAAAAATGACACTCATTCAGGAGGCCCTGCGATGTCCTCTGACGAAGCTCATGTTATGAACATCAATGAAACCGTGCACGCCAATCGAAGACTGACTGTCCAAGAGACTGCAGACGAACGTAACATTTCAGTTAGATCGTGTCATGAAATCCTGACACAACATCTTGGGATGCATCATGTTGCCACCAAGTTTGTCCCATGGCCCATGGGCCAATACCACAGAAAGACCTTTGCCTTGCAATCTGTGAAGAGCTTTTGGATCACGAAAAATGACAACGAGATGTTGTAGCTTTTCAGGTCAGGTCAGATGTCAAAACCATGCTGACAATTTTCTTTGACTTTGAAGAATTAGTTCATCATGAATTCTTGCCACAGGGACACACTATTAATCAGTGGTACTCTTCAGATGTGTTGTGGTACCTGCAAGAAAATGTGACAAGCTAATGGCCTGAAATGTGGAGAGAGAATTCATGGCTCTTGCATCACAATGACGCACCTGCACATTCATCTGAATTGGTGCATGACTTTTAATCAAAAAACAAAATCACTGTGCTGCCTCATCCTCCATACTCCCCAGACCTGACCCCTGCGCACTATTTTTTTTTATTTTTTTTTTATTTCCGAAGATGGAAACCCCATTGAAAGTGAGACGGCACTTCATGTGATCCAGCTAGAGACGAACCAAGGCTGCTTCTGGAAGTGGAAATGGCATTCTTACTGGTGTATCAATTGTGGAGAAGAGTATTTCGAAGGAGACCATGCATAATAACTAAAAGGTAAGCATACAAAATTTTGTGGACAAAATTTCGGAAGTTTTTGAACAGACTTCGTAAATGGGTTCTTTGTCGAAATTAGCTTTTCTTAAATCATCTCCTGAAGGATTGGACACAACACTGTCCTATTTATCCCCTGTAATCAGATCTGATTCCTAGTGCCCAATCATATTTTTCTGTGATGTATTTACTCTAAGTATCCCTCTAACCCAATTTGTTTCCCTGCCACAGTGGTACACACTTGTGACTATACTAGCGCAAAATTTGCCCAGTAAACCATTATATCGCCTTTTAATCATATCTTAATGAAAGAAGTTGTGCCACTGTTACCATCACTTAGGCAACTGGCTGGCTGATTCTTAAGTCAAGTACTTTACGCTATCAATATACCGAAAACTAAAAAATTTGGGAAATTTGAAGTGTGTATGCATCCACAGAACAACTTCATAAAATCCCGAGCTATACAGCAGAGAAATTACAGAAGGAATGGGGCAGTTGAGTTTTCGTGTGAATGTGCTGTCTCATTTATACCTCATTCTGTGTGAACAGTCAGGTGCAAATGCCGCGTGGAACGGGACCACACAAACACACGCAAGCAGTCCAACTCGAAAAACAGTCAATGCAGTTGCCCTGTCCTATGTTCACAGTCCAGCAACACAGTGGCTGATACCAATACACGAGGGAAATTAGTTTTCTGATTTTCTTGCTGTAACAAATTCTGTAGACAATGTTGGAGACTATATTTCTTCTGATTAATTTCTTATGTTTCTCTGTTGTGTTCAAGCAAGTAACTAAAAAACGCTGTTTAGTTCCATCGAACTAACACAAATGAATTACAACTTATCATGATAAAGTTATGAAAAAAGTCTGTTTTAATAAAAGAAAGAACCAAAATTTGTAACGAATAATCAGGATAATACGGCACTTTCGGTTTCGAAACTGCCTGTCTCTACGCTCAGTTGTCACGCTGAACGAAGGACTACCACGAAAGTACGCAAATGAAGCAATAGGAAAAGAAACATACGGGAATGCAGTTAATAAATCATTCTGTTCCAAAATTGAGTCAATAAAAAAGACAGAATCAGAAAAAAAACACCTTAACAAGTGTACAATTCCATAAGTTCTCACATCTAGATCTACAGGACACAGAATCAATGTAGCAGCAAAACTTATAGGTGAGAAGTCGTCTTAAGATTTGTTTTACTTATCATCGGTCAGCCTGTTATTAGCTCTTTCCTAGACGAGCGAGATTAGAATCGAAAACTAACGCATCATTTCCCTTTGAAGGTGAACATTTTACAGCTAAGCTAGCATACACCCGCTGCACAATGCTACCTCGTTTTCCCACTGACAGTTACGGCATCGAAGTGGCAACATATATGGCGAAGACGCTGCAGTTTCTGTTGGAACGAACTTCATGGATCGTAAACATAAATTTGCTACCACTGTGTCATCTCTTATATGAGAATAATTAAAATATTTAATCTCAATAACAATAAAATATTGTATGAATTTGTAGGCTTATTCTGAACTTCTGTACTACAAAAGTAAATCGGTGGTCTTTCGTATGTTAAAAATATAGTTCGGATTGTTGTTATTATGATTTATTACAATGTTTAGTTAGCATTTACGGTCACCATCTCTCAAAATGAGTTATTTTTATGTAATTAAAGCTTGTTATTGTTGTGGTCTTCAGTCCTGAGACTGGTTTGATGCAGCTCTCCATGCTACTCTATTCTGTGCAAGCTGCTTCATCTCCCAGTACCTACTGCAACCTACATCCTTATGAATCTGCTTAGTGTATTCATCTCTTGGTCTCCCTCTACGATTTTTACCCTCCACACTGCCCTCCAATACTAAATTGGTGATCCACTGATGCCTCAGAACATGTCCCACCAACCGGTCCCTTCTTCCAGTCAGGTTGTGCCACAAACTCCTCTTCTCCCCAATCCTATTCAACACGTCCTTATTAGTTATGTGATCTACCCATCTAATCTTCAGCATTCTTCTGTAGCAACACATTTCGAAAGCTTCTGTTCTCTTCTTGTCCAAACTATTTATTGTCCATGTTTCACTTCCATACATGGGTACACTCCATACAAATACTTTCAGAAACGACTTGCTGGCACATAAATCTGTACTCGATGTTAACAAATTTCTCTTCTTCAGAAACGCTTTCCTTGCCATTGCCAGTCTACATTTTATATCCTCTCTACGTCGACCATCATCAGTTATTTTGCTCCCCAAATAGCAAAACTCTTTTACTACTTTAAGTGTCTCATTTCCTAAATCTAATTCCCTCAGCATCACCCGACTTAATTCGACTACATGCCATTATCCTCGTTTTGCTTTTATTGATGTTCATCTTATATCCTCCTTTCAAGACACTGCTTTTCCAAGTCCTTTGCTGTCTCTGACAGAATTACAATGTCATCGGCAAACCTCAAAGCTTTTATTTCTTCTCCATGAATTTTAATACCTACTCCGAATTTTTCTTTTGTTTCCTTCACTGCTTGCTCAATATACAGATTGAATAACATCGGGGAGATGCTACAACCCTGTCTCACTCCCTTCCCAACCACTTCATGTCCCTCGACTCTTATAACTGCCATCTGGTTTCTGTACAAATTGTAAATAACCTTTCGGTCCCTGTATTTTACCCCTGCCTCCTTCAGAATTTGAAAGAGAGTATTCCAGTCAACATTGTCAAAAGCTATTTCTAAGTCTACAAATACTAGAAACGTAGGTTTGCCTTTCCTTAATCTAGCTTTTAAAATACGTTGTAGGGTCAGTATTGCCTCACGTGTTCCGATATTTCTACGGAATCCAAACTGATTTTCCCCGACGTCGGCTTCTACTAGTTTTTCCATTCGTCTGTAAAGAATTCATGTTAGTATTTTGCAGCCGTGATTTATTAAACTGATAGTTCAGTAATTTTCACATCTGTCAGCACCTGCTTTCTTTGGGACTGGAATTATTATATTCTTCTTGAAGTCTGAGGGTATTTCGCGTCTCATACATCTTGTTCATCAGATGGTAGAGTATTGTCAGAACTGGCTCTCCCAAGGCTGTCAGTAGTTCTAATGGAATGTTGTCTACTCCTGGGGCCTTGTTTCGACTTAGGTCTTTCAGTGCTATGTCAAACTCTTCACACAGTATTATACCTCCCTTTTCATCTTCATCTACATCTTCTTCCATTTCCATAATATTGTCCTCAAGTACATTGCCCTTGTATAGACCCTCTATATACTCCTTCCACCTTTCTTCTTTCCCTTCTTTGCTTAGAACAGGGGTTCCATCTGAGCTATTGATATTCATACAAGTGTTTCTCTTTTCTCCAAAGGTCTCTTTAATTTTCCTGTAGGCAGTATATATCTTACCCCTAGTGAGATAAGCCTCTACATCTTTACATTTGTCCTCTAGCCATCCCTGCTTAGCCATTTTGCACTTCCTGTCGATCTTATTTTTGAGACGTTTGTACTCCTTTTTGCCTGCTTCACTTACTGCATTTTTATATTTTCTCCTTTCATCAATTAAATTCAGTATTTCTTCTGTTACCCAAGGGTTTCTACTAGCCCTCGTCTTTTTACCTACTTGATCCTCTGCTGCCTTCACTGCTTCATGCCTCAAAGCTACCCATTCTTCTTCTACTGTATTTCTTTCCCCCATTCCTGTAAATCGTTCCATAATGCTCTCCCTGAAGCTCTCTACAACCTCTGGTTCTTTCAGTTTATCCAGGTCCCATCTCTTTAAATTCCCACCTTTTTGCAGTTTCTTCAGTTTTAATCTACAGTTCATAACCAATAGATTGTGGTCAGACTCCACATCTGCCCATGGAAATGTCTTACAATTTAAAACCTGGTTCCAAAATCTCTGTCTTACCATTATATAATCTATCTGAAACCTGTCAGTATCTCCAGGCTTCTTCCATATACACAACCTTCTTTTATTGTTCTTGAACCAAGTGTTAGCTATGATTAAGTTGTGCTCTGCGCAAAATTCTACCAGGCGGCGTCCTCTTTCATCTCTTATCCCCAATCCATATTAACCTACTACGTTTCCTTCTCTCCCTTTTCCTACTGCCGAATTCCTGTCACCAGTGACTATTAAATTTTCGTCTCCCTTCACTATCTGGATAATTTCTTTTATTTCATCATACATTTCTTGAATTTCTTCGTCATCTGCAGAGCTAGTTGGCATATAAACTTGTACTACTGTAGTAAGCGTGGGCTTCGTGTCTATCTTGGCCACAATAATGCGTTCACTATGCTGTTTGTAGTAGCTTACCCGCACTCCTATTTTTTATTCATTATTAAACTTTCTCCTGCATTACCCCTATTTGATTTTGTGTTTATAACCCTGTATTCGCCTGACCTAAAGTTTTGTTTCTCCTGCCACCGAACTTCATTAATTCCCACTATATCTAACTTTAACCTATCCATTTCCCTTTTGAAATTTTCTAACGTACCTGCCCGATTAAGGGATCTGACATTCCATGCTCCGATCCATAGAACGCCAGTTTTCTTTCTCCTGATAACGACATCCTCTTGAGTAGTCCCCGCCGGGAGATCCGAATGGGGGAATATTTTACCTGCGGAATATTTTACCCAAGAGGACGCCATCATCATTTAACCATACAGTAAAGCTGCATGCCCTCGTGAAAAATTACGGCTGTAGTTTCGCCTTGCTTTCAGCCGTTAATTAAAGCTTAAAAATCATTAAATATCAAGATCTGATACGTCATCGAAAGCGCTCTGTTATTGGCTGAAGCTCTGGTGACGGCACAGGCTGGGGGTAAGACGAAGTTATACGTAGTTTACTCGATGACACTAGGTTGCAAGCAACTGCTCTACGCGCCACTGCGCATGCGCGCCGCGCGTTTGCGCAACTCGTCGGTGAAACTAAACAGTTTCGGCGAGCGAGTCCCAACTTTGGCGACACTGGTTGCATGGGTTTTGAGATTATGTGTGTTCGTAGACTGTAGACAAACTGAAGTATGAAGTGGGGAACGGAGAATAATGTTCGCTTTTTGGATATCTATGCTTTGCATAGATGGTTCTGGGATTTCAGTGATGCTGATTACAAAAAGTAAGCAACATATTTCTGCCTCTGAGATCACCACGTGCAATCACATCATAAGATAGCTTGACAATATCTGAGCTGCAGGACAAAATTAATCGAATCGGGAGCACACATACAACTGAATTAAGAAAAATGCAAGCAAATGTAATTCTAGCTGTAGCAATGCTCTGGTCTACAAGACTAAAATCCCATCGTTCGAGTTGGCCGACTTTTTTTATTTTATTTTTATTTTTTAAATTTTTTTTAAGGAGTATTGTTGACAGGAGGGAAGGCTACAAGGCTACACAAATCAAGAAGCTACATTCTTTATTCAATATTCATCTATTTAAAACGCCGCAGCAGTGCTCCCCATTCGCATATGTTTGGATTTTGAAATATTGGTACTGTACAGATCTATCTTCAAGAGAGTCGTTTGCAACCATTCTCTTCTTAATGTGGCCTGCTTCGAATAATTACTACTGTTAATGTCAATAATTATTTCTGTTAATAATTACTGGTGTTTTAATGAAAAACCGTTGTCACCAACGAAAACCGAATCTTATAGCATGCCAAGTATTCTCGTTTGTAATGCATGCAATGTGATATGTAATTTCATTTCTGGCGACAGTGCTTCATGCATAACAATAACTTTATTCCTTATAGCCTAATTAACTCTATTTAGAAGAAACGTTAACAGTTCTGGTGTGAATCTAAGATAATTGAAAGAACTTCTTGGGTCTTCCATTACAAAGTATTTAAGGATGCTGAGCAACCGAGCTGACGTCTTTTCTTCATTCAGTCACGAATCGAAACACGTTTCTTATTTTTTTTTCTTATGCAGCGATTCCACGCAACAAGCTTCAACTCCATCACAACTCGTGCGACGTGCAGATGCCAAAATTTTCATTTCAGACTCGACTCAGGAACCCACAAAATGACGAAACTGAATTATATACTGGTTTCGCCGTGTTTATAGTCAAATATGAAACTATTTGCGTGCAACTCATTCCACGTAACGAGTGGCGCAACGCAATGTCGTCGTGTAAACTAGGCTTTACAGGAGCGTTAGCCGACGTAACGAGGTTTTCGCGCACTTTTTCTTCAAACGGTTTAGCTATTTAGTGAAGGAAAAGGCAACTTTTAAGTAACAATAGAAAGGAGTTTTGTGAATTGTGATGGTGGAATCCTTGCGAAAGGTGATGCGTTTATGTTTATGTTTTGGGGAAGATCAGTTTGGATTCCGTAGAAATATTGGAACACGTGAGGCAATACTAACCCTACGAGTTATCTTAGAAGCTAGATTAAGCATTTGTAGACTTAGAGAAAGTTTTTGACAATGTTGACTGGAATACTCTCTTTCAAATTCTGAAGGTGGCAGGGGTAAAATACAGGGAGCGAAAAGCTATTTACAATTTGTACAGAAACCAGATGGCAGTTATAAGAGTAGAGGGACATCAAAGGGAAGCAGTGGTTGGGAAGGGAGTGAGATAGGGTTGTAGCCTCTCCCCGATGTTGTTCAATCTGTATATTGCGCAAGCAGTAAAGGAAACAAAAGAAAAATTCGGAACAGGTATTAAAATCCATGGAGAAGAAATAAAAACTTTGAGGTTCGCCGATGACATTGTAATTCTGCTAGAGACAGCAAAGGACTTGGAAGAGCAGTTGAATGGAATGGATAGTGTCTTGAAAGGAGGATATAAGATGAACATCAACAAATGCAAAACAAGGTTAATGGAATGTAGTCGAATTAAGTCGGGTGATGCTGAGGGTATTAGATTAGGAAGTGAGACGCTTAAAGTAGTGAAGGAGTTTTGCTACTTGGGGAGCAAAATAACTGATGATGGTCGAAGTAGAGAGGATATAAAATGTAGACCGGCAATGGCAAGGAAAGTGTTTCTGAAGAAGAGAAATTTGTTAACATCGAATATAGATTTAAGTGTCAGGAAGTCGTTTCTGAGAGTATTTGTATGGAGTGTAGCCATGTATGGAAGTGAAACATGGACGATAAATAGTTTGGACAAGAAGAGAATAGAAGCTTTCGAAATGTGGTGCTATAGAAGAATGCTGAAGATTAGATGGGTAGATCACATTGTTGGAATTGTGTGAACAATATATTTCGTGTGTGACGGCGCAAAGTGCACTGTGTAAAATAGACCTTTTTGACAATGTCTAACACTCTTTGTGTGTGCTAATTATTCTGTTGTGTTCGCTGTAATTTTGTTTGTTCTTGAACGTGCAAATATAGTTATTAGTAAGATATCCTTTTTTCTCCTTAAGACTTATTCAGCTGCGCAAATTCCAATAGGTTATGGGCCCAGCGTGCATTTGGAATAAGTATATCAATAAAATAGTAAGGAGAAAGTATTGGAAAAGTTCCAATTTACGTGAAGTGCGAGTTATCCTTACAAGACGATCGCAATTTTTTTCCGCATTATTTTTCGGTGTTCTTTACGGCAATAAAAAGCAAGTTACCGTTAAGAATGAGTGCGGCACAAATTCCACAGATTGAAAGACTTATAGGTCGCGAAAACTATGCAACCTGGAAGTTCGCAGTAGAAGCATATTTACGTTTAGACGACCTATGGGACATGGTAGATGGGACAATGAAATCCACAGATCAGAATTATTCAAGTAAGGATAGGAAAGCAAAATCGAAATTGATATTACTGATTGATTCGGTGAATTATGTTCACGTTGGAAAAGCTGCTACAGCGAAAGAAGTCTGGGACAATTTACGAAGTGCATTCGAGGACGGTGGTCTTACGAGAAAAGTAGGATTATTACGCGAGTTAATTACCACTCGTCTGGACAAGTGTAGACGAATACGTTAACAAAATAATAACCACGTCGAACCGACTGAGAAACATCGGATTCGAGATCGCTGACGAATGTATAGGAACATTGCTGTTGGCAGGACTGCCCGAAAGGTATGCACCTATGATTATGGGACTTGAAAGCTCGGGTATACCAATCACAGGCGACAGTGTTAAGGTGAAAATCCTGCAGGATGTAAAGAGTGCTCCAAGCTGTTGTACATTGGAGAAGGAAGGTGCGTCTGCTCTCTACTCAAAAAACAAAAAGAAGAAACCGGTGAGGTGCTATAAATGTCAGAAGATGGGACATATTGCGTCTCAGTGCAAAGAAAAAGTAAGCCCAAGATCAGACACTCAGCAAAAGAGGTATGTTACTGATAGCCCAGAGAGAAGGACCAATAACAAAGGTAAGGCACTCTCATGATTTTATTCTTTTGGAGAGATGAGCACTCGTGATATGGAATGGATTTTAGACTCAGGTGCATCTGTGCATATTGTTAAAGACAAATCACTTCTTTATGACATCAAAGATAAGATTCATATGGGAATATCTACTATTGATGGCAACAAGCTCCAGTGTCACCTGGTTGGGAAACTAGATCTACATGTGAGTGTAGATGGTGAATCAGATATGGTTACAGCACACAATGTTCATTATGTGAAAAATGTGGCAACTAACCTGCTGTCTGTAGGGGAAATTGTCAAGAAAGGAAATACAGTCACCTTTGACATGCAGGGTGCAAGAGTAATCAGTGAAAGTGGTGAAGTTATAGCTACAGCAAGTAACGAAAGGGGTATTTTTAAGTTGGATACCATTGACAGTAAACATAAAAATGTTAGTGATTCAGTATATTCAGCAGAAGGTTTTTTATGGCACCGGAGGCTTGGACATCTAAATAGAAAGAGTATGTCTATAATAAAGGATATGGTAAAGGGAATACAGAATTTAGTGTGTCCAAGGATCCTTGTGAGACATGTATAAAGGGAAAACAAGCAAGGTTACCCTTTAAGACTAGTAAGAGTAAATCCACAGTAGTCTTACAGTTAATCCACACAGATGTATGTGGCCCGATGGAGTGTGAATCCATAGGTGGGAGTAATTATTTTCTTACGTTTATTGATGATTACTCACAATATACTCATGTTTATTTTGTTAGTTCTAAAGACCAAGTGAGAGATATCTTTGAGGAATATTGCAATATGGTTGAAAGATGGACAGGAAAGAAGATCAAGATCATCAGGTCTGATAATGAGAGAGAATATATTAACCAGAAATTGAAGAAACTTCTGGCAGAAAAGGGAATCAGGCATCAAACTACCATAAGGTACAGCCCATCTCAAAATGGGGTTGCTGAGAGGGCTAATAGGACCATTGTTGAGAAAGCAAGGAGCATGATGACTGACGCTGAATTATCCAAAGATTTTTGGGCAGAGGCAGTGTCAACAGCTGTATATTTGAACAATAGATCACCTACAAAAGCATTAAAGAATAGAACCCCTTATGAGATATGGGTAGGAAAGAAACCTGATCTAAGCAATATCAGGGTTTTTGAGTGTGATGCATTGGCACATATTCCAAAACAGCTAAGAGGAAAATGTGATCCGAAAGCTAAAAAGTATATTTTTGTAGGCTATTGTGAAAATTCAAAGGGCTACCAATTAATGGATCCATTGACTAAAAAGATTGTCACAAGTAGAGATGTAATATTCTTTGAAAATAGAAAGGACTCAAAAGAGAGCAAAACCACTAAGTCAACTGCACCTAGTTCAGAAGGTGAAACCTTGTGTGAGGAAATAGGAAGTGAAGAAGAGGAAGAGGACAGCCAAGGACATATGGATACAATTTATGATGACAATGAGTTAGAGGATGAAAAACATGAAGAAAACAATGTAAGGCGTTCTTCTCGTGTACCAAAACCGAAGGAATATCCGGATTTTGAGATGTATACAGCACAGTCTTTTAATGATGAGCCAAGAACAGCAGAAGAAGCAATGAGTGGCCCAAACTCTCAAGAATGGAAAGAAGCGATGAAGAGAGAATTAGAATCTTTATATCAGAACGAAACCTTTGAATGGGTAGATATGCCAGGATATAAGAAACCACTGCAGGCAAGATGGGTATTCAATTTGAAGAACCCTGAAAGCTCATCACCAAAATACAAAGCAAGACTTGTGGTAAAAGGATATTCACAAAAACAAGGGGTAGATTACGAAGAAACTTTTTCACCTGTAGTCAAGTATGCATCATTGAGATATCTTTTAGCCTTGGCAGTAAAACGAAATTTAATAATTCATCATATGGATGTTAAAACGGCATATTTAAATGGGAAATTGGAGGAGGAGATATATGTCACTCCACCAAGGGAAGCCATAAAAACCAGGTCAGAAAGTAAAAAGATTTGGCGTTTGAGAAAAAGTATTTATGGACTTAAACAAAGTGGATGTTGCTGGAATCGATGTCTACATGAAACTCTAATAAATATGAATATGAAGCAATCCAAGGCAGATCCCAGCATTTACTATAAAGGGAGAAAAGAAGAAATAATAATAATGGCGATATGGGTGGACGATTTCTTTATCCTGGCTGAAAGTGAAGGCCAAATGAGAATTTTCAAGAAACAGCTGCAAACCAAGTTTAAGGTGCATGATTTGGGAGAAGTGAAACGTTATTTAGGTATGCAGATTACTAAGGATGAAGAAAGACAAGAATTGAGCATAAGTCAATCATCATACACGGAAAAAATATTAAAGAAATTTGGCATGAGTGATTGCAAACCCATAAGTACTCCAATGGAAGTAGGAGTGAAGTTAAGTGTAAATGAGACTGATGTGGAATGTGACAAGAATGTTCCTTATTTAGAAGCAGTAGGGAGTCTGTTATATTTGTCTCAAACGTCACGACCCGACATTGCTTTTGCCACCAATGCAGTGAGCAGATATTGCAGAGACCCAAAGGAAAAGCACTGGAAAGCCGTAAAGAGGATATTCCGATACCTAAGAGGAAGCTCAAACTATGAGCTAAAATACCATAGAGATGGTAACGCAAAACTAGAGGGATATAGCGATACGGACTGGGGGAGTGAATTGGGAGACAGATACTCCACCACTGGCTGCTGTTTTAAATTAATGGGGGGCCTCACATCATGGTCCTGTCAAAAGCAAAAAAACTGTTGCATTGAGCACCGTAGAGGCCGAGTATATGGCACTATCCTACACCACACAGGAAGCATTATGGCTACGAACATTAATAAGTGAAATAGAACCCAATTTAATTGAGGAACCTACAACCATCTTCTGCGACAATAAGAGAGCCATAAACCTAGCTAAAATGATGTTACTAGTGCTAGGACAAAGCATATTGATATACGGCACCATTTCATTCGGGACCACGTAGAGCGACAGAACATTGCCGTGGACTATCTGCGTACAGAAGACATGTTAGCTGACCTTCTGACCAAACCCTTGGAAAGGGAGAAGTTTGAGAAGATTGTGGGACTATTTGGTTTATCTTGTGGAAGCAACACACAAAATATAAGTTCAAGGAGGGGTGTTGGAATTGTGTGAACAATATATTTCGTGTGTGACGGCGCAAAGTGCACTGTGTAAAATAGACCTCTTTGACATTGTCTAACTCTCTTCGTGTGCGCTAATTATTCTGTTGTGTTCGCTGTAATTTTGTTTGTTCTTGAATGTGCAAATATAGTTATTAGTAAGATGTCCTTTTTTCTCCTTAATACTTATTCAGCTGCGCAAATTCCAATACACATAACTAATGAGGAAGTATTGAATAGGATTGCGGAGAAGAGAAGGTTGTGGCACAACTTGACCAGAAGAAGGGATCGGTTGGTAGGACATGTTCTGAGGCATCAAGGGATCACCAATTTAGTATTGGAGGGCAGCGTGGAGGGTAAAAATCGTAGAGGGAGACCAAGAGATGAATACACTAAACAGATACAGAAGGATGTAGGTTGCAGTAGGTACTGGGAGATGAAGAAGCTTGCACAGGATAGAGTAGCATGGAGAGCTGCATCAAACCAGTCTCAGGACTGAAGACCACAACAACAACAACGTGCAACAACGGACGTTCTTTCCCAAACATCCTGCAACATCATTAAACTCGCTCAAAACTAAGGACTTGTAGAACTTTTGCAAATGGGTACGTATATTACAACTAGATTGTCGGCTATCAGTCATGGCTGTTACCCAAAACACAATAAAATTATTTTTGGTAAAACTTAATACTGATTTGATTTGCGGAAGACATTCAGCAGAGAGACAGCATCCAGATGGAGTTCGGTGTAGCGCAATGGATAGCGCAGTCGAGTGCAAATTGAGGTCACACGTTCGAATCCTGAGAGGGTCGTATGTTTATAAAAGTTCTACACGAAATACTACAACAGCGTTGGCAAGAACTGATTGTAGCAGTTGTTTCGATTGTGGGATGTATTATATATAGCTTCACATTAGTCTTAGTCTGAGAACTGGACAACACAGGATAAATGCATTTATTTTGAGTACAGATAATTCACTTTTTTTGTTGAAAGCATTTCAAGTAGTCAAGATGTAACCATAAGCTCACAGTACAACGAGATGCAGGATGATGACATTATACGGAGTGATATAAAACGTGTACAAAATGCAGGTGACACAAACGTAAGGACTGTGTTGGCATGTAAGCTAAGGTTAGCGTCTGAAGCAGCTTCATTCATCTTTATGTAAGATGATGAAACTAAAACTTTAAACAATAAGGACCCTAGCTGGACAGCACGCAGATGAAAACATTGTTTCTAAAGAACTAAAAAGTATGTGGTCACATTAACCAGAAAATATCTTTTGGAAAGTGACATGTGAGAACAGCGATTGCCAGTGTAAGCACACGTAAACAGCAAGGAAAACACAATAACATTCTGTTTCTGGCCCGTGTGCTGAAGTTTTGTAATTGTGATTTGGATTTCATACGAGAGGACTGTCGAATCGTTTTACAAGTAAGTTAAAAATATTGTTTTGGGTTAGATTCAAACCAGCAATCTATGGATGTCATCTTATAAAATTCGATGGACTATCGCTCTAATAGCTGAACTACCGAATAATTCATTTGTAGTTAAGCTAAACGACAACTTTCACTAGGAGTTTAATTTCGCTGAATGATGCTGTCCTTCCTTGTCACAGTGGGAGAGCATATCTCGGAGGTCAGTTAATGTTAACTTCACAGAGCAGCACATTTTTAATTAAGTCAGTGAACTTGTGCATCGATATAGTGGCAATTTTCTGGTACAGTCCAACTACATTTTACGCATCTTCTCATTTTTCGGAACATTAAAGAACTTTTCAGCAGCTTTTGTAGATGTATTTGTACAGTATGGTACTACACACCATTTGCAACACATTTTCCGAAACGAAATTTCCAAAACAAGACACCACTGTGAATTGTCATTATGACAGTAGGAGCAGCCAGCTAGCCCATGATGATATAGGCATCACATGACTCGAATGGATCGTTTTAACAGGTTTTCACATTATTTGAATTTGATTTCCGTTTTTATAAAAGAATACTGAAATTCAGGAGGAAACAAACCATGTGAGGTGCGTAAAATGGCATAATTAGTCATTTCCATGAAACTGGTGACATACAGAATACGTTAGCTCAGCCGATGTGTTCTTCGGCAGGCTAGCACTGTGGAGGGTCGTGCTGGCTACCAACGTGTTTATTGGAAGCACAAATACCTAGTGCAGACCAATGAATTGTATTCAAATTTCTATGACGATGGTTTGTGCCTAAAGCATACTTACGAAAAACATCCTGATGCACCGATGCAGACCATGTATCGCAAATAAAAAGCAGGGGAAATTAATTGGGTAGCTCGTCTCTTCAGTAACTGTTATAACTATATTAATTTTTCTGTCTTAAGCGAACTGCAGCCTGAAAAACTCATTCACTGGAAGTGATACCCTTTTTTATCATCACCAGATACTATGAACATTATGAGTAAATAACATTTTAATGTCAAATACCTGAAAATTGTTTTTCTTAACAATACCTTCATTGCCATCACCTCTAACATATAGCAACACAAATGAAAAGTCAACATAACACTGATTACAAAACACAAATATCGAGAAAGAAATTTTATAAGCTGTAAATAATATACAATTTTAAAACAGAAAAGCAAACAGTCCAAGGAATTTTTTTTTACAATGACCGAAGAATAAGACTCAAAAACCATGAAGAAAATTAAACAAGAGGATGACTGCAATACAAGTTTCACTCTGGCTTCTGATAATGTGAAAGGAGAAGCAGATATGATGAGAGTGTGAAACAGGGAGAAAACACAAGTAAGAAGAAGAGGTTATCCTAGACGAGTGCATAACCGAATTTCTATGCAGTATGTTGCAGTTAGCACACTTTGCTGATAGTTTACTTCCTGGATGTTTCACACTAACGATGCCTCTAAGGTATCACAACATTCATATCCAAGTGTTAAAACAAATTCCTGTGTTAAATATTGCTGTACTTGCGGCAAAATCTGAGTCAGTCAACGATGCTAACTGTAATTTAATTTCACCTTGGACGTATCCCAAGGGCCCGGGTTCGATTCCCGGCTGGGTCGGACATTTTCTCCGTTCAGGTATTGGGTGTTGCGTTGTACTGACCATCATCATTTCATCCCCATCGACGTGCAAGTCGCTGAATTGGCGTCAAATCGAAAGACTTGCACCAAACGAATGGTCTACCCGACGGGATTAGATTAGATTAGATTAGATTTACTTTCATTCCAATTGATCCGTAGTGAGGAGGTCCTCCTGGATGTGGAACATGTCAGTAAAACAACCATACATGACAAATATTTACAACTAAAACAAATAAGCTAATGTACCATTCCACAGGTCCCAAGTGGAATGATCGTCATTTTTTAATGAACACTAAGAGTCATTTTACAAATACTAATGCACTGAATTTAAAATAAAAAGTTTTTTATTTATTTATAAGGTAATAAACATGTAATACAACTACTGTAATACTTATTTACAATGAACACATTACTGCACTGAAATTGTGCAGAAGTTATGTTGTACTTATATACAAATCAGTTTGTTTTACTAAGAAATTCATCAATGGAGTAGAAGGAGTTGGCCACCAATAAATCCTTTAGGCTTCTCTTAAACTGAATTTCATTGGTTGTTAAGCTTTTTATGGCTGCTGGCAAGTTATTGAAAATGTGTGTTCCTGAATAATGCACACCTTTTTGTACAAGACTAAGTGACTTTAAATTCTTGTGAAGATTATTCTTATTTCTAGTATTGATTCCATGAATTGAGCTGTTGGTTTGAAAAAGTGATATATTTTTAATGACAAATTTCATTAAGGAATAAATATATTGGGAAGCTGTAGTTAGTATCCCTAGTTCCCTAAACAGGCTTCTGCAGGATGTTCTTGAGTTCACACCACATATAATTCTTACTGCACGTTTTTGTGCCCAGAAAACTTTAGCTTGGCTTGATGAATTACCCCAAAAAATAATCCCATATGACATTATGGAATGAAAGTAAGCATAGTATGCCAGCTTTTTCATTTTTATATCCCCTACATCTGACAAAATTCGCATTGCAAACAGAGATTTGTTAAGACGCTTCAGCAGTTCTGTGGTGTGCTCCTCCCAATTGAATTTATTATCAAGCTGTAATCCCAAGAATTTAACACTGTCCACTTCTTCTATCTTCTTGTCGTCATATGTTAGACATATACTCTTGGGACACCCCTTACAAGTTCTGAACTGCATGTAGTGTGTTTTTTCAAAGTTTAGTGACAAAGAATTGGCTAGGAACCAGTGATTAATGTCCACAAATATTTTATTGGCTCATCTTTCTAAGACTACACTTGATTTGCTATTTATTGCAATGTTTGTATCATCAGCAAACAAAACAAACTTGGCATCTGGTAATGTTACGGGAGGCCCTAGTCACACCTTGGACGTTTTTGGAAAGTCTTAATAACATGTTTAACTTAGATCCTGTGCATATCAACTTGTCTCCTGACACAATTTCGTATCGATTCTTACTTAACTAAAAAAAGGGACAAAACTAGGACATGTAAACATGGAATCTGGACACCTCGCTATTTACATCACAGCGAATAATTTGAACGAGAAGTATTTGAATTTAGGTGAAATGAGGTTAGTGAAATAAATTACACACTTCAAGGTAAAACCTAAGTATATATGTGGTGTCTGCTCTTTTAGACACGTCCAAAACAAGACCACATTTCGATCTTGTGACCACTATGAATGAAGACACAAAGGAATTAAAGACATTAGCCACCAGTGTTTTATTTAAATCAATAGGGGAAGATAAAATTTTGTACCAGACCGCGATTCGAATCTGGACCTCCTGATTAATAAGCAGATGTGCTGGTCACTGCGCCATCTGGATACAGTGATCATTGCAACTGCAAATAACTGCTATAAATAGTATTTCCAGTTTGAAATCGACCCTGCATAGGTAACCAACGGCGAATATATGTCGTTGAAGACCTCTTTGTCTCTTTTTAGATGCTTACATTGATAATTCGAGGTCACAATGGAATGTGTCCACCAAGTGACATAACTGTCATTGCGCCCCTTGGTGCAGTCTGATTGAGATGCATACATTACTTCACTCCTTTAGATTTTTCTCTTCCTTGGCACCAACATTATGAAATGGCTCTGAGCACTATGGGACTCAACATCTTAGGTCATAAGTCCCCTAGAACTTAGAACTACTTAAACCTAACTAACCTAAGGACATCACACACACCCATGCCCGAGGCAGGATTCGAACCTGCGACCGTATCAGTCCCGCGGCTCCGGACTGCAGCGCCAGAACCGCTAGACCACCGTGGCCGGCCCAACATTATGAGCATACAGTTTTGATCACAAGCCACAGAATCATTCCATTATTTTTCAGTTATATTTGTCTTTTATTTTTCCTAAAACCCTCTTGTTTATTTACAGAATATCATAATTTTATGTGTTGGATAATCACTTGTAACAAAATAGTCAATCATCAATTTCATGTATTCATAGAAATCTTCAGTTTGTATCTTGTATATATAACTATCCATACCTTCACAGCACAACACAATATTTTCTCCAAATTTCAGTTTCATTATTCTGTAATGAAAATCATACAACAATTCTTCAGATAAATCAAGTATATTCATACTAATCTAGACAGGTTTATTAAATATGGTTTGTGTCTTATTCATATGGATGGCAACAGATTTTCATTAAATATAGTTTTTTGTTTAAAGTTTGGTATAGATATTAATTTATCACACTTATCTCCATCTGATACTAATTTTATATCCACTCTGTATTTTATATTTTCCATTGTTTTTCCAAGCACAAAATTATTCATCAAAATGTAAGTATCTTTTTTAAAATTATTGTTTGATTTAATCCTTATTTCTGTATTTAGGTCTACATACTTTTTCAACCAGTCAGACCGTTTAAATTTTAAGACTATAAATTTTTGTTATTTTTATTCCTAATGGTAGACCCTGTTTAAAATTTCTGTATTGTCTTTAGTTTCTGGTAATATTTTATTTTCGGGCGTGAGTGATAAATCTATATGAAACTCATACAATTCTTTTGGATATTTTAGATCTACTTCAAATTTATATTCACTTCAGATTTTCAAACATACCACCGAATAACAAAACATTTGTTTTAAGATATAGATCATGATATTCATCAAGATTTTTGATATTGCATTTTTCCCAAACTAGTTTTGCATGTTTATTATCTTTGTCACTTATATAACAGTCATTCAGTTTACTATGTAATACTTTCTTTGTTGACAATTGTGTCTCTTCAAATTTCTTCCAAGAATTCATGTAATCATGTGAATAAATATCTTTTTTGATCACTAGGTTGAATAATTCTTCTGTGAAAATTTTGTATTGATTTTCATTTGATCTCTCTTCAGATTTTTTTGAAAGTTTTCAAGTGAAGAAGCCATAAATTTAAATGTATCGATAAATCTTATCTTATGTCTTGTTACCAAAACTGATGTATCTATCTTCTTCATGAAGTATTAAATCTATCTTTTTTATCATAAGCAAGTTCTTTTAGAAACAGATGTGAATCATATCCTGAGAGATTATGTACATAAATTAGTACAAAACCTCAGCTGTGTCAGTTTCAGATTACAATTATTAGAAAATGGATTTATAAATTTTCAAGTCAAAAGATCATGATGATGAACCTCTTTATTTTTCTATGAATAATGACATTTGTACTGTGTACAAATATTTGATGTTGCATATCTTGATTTTCTTGAATCATTAATGGTTTTATTTCTTCACTTGCAGAATGAATTATTCCAATATATGCTACTTCTTGTTTTATATGTTCAATAAATTTTTATGACAGATTGACCCCATGTATACAACAGAATTTTTGTAATGTCTATTAATGTACTTGATATAATAACATAAACCACTTGGTTCATGTTTTTGATGTTTCATTTTATATGAATTTTTTGAATTTGATTGACAGTTATCCATTATCAGTAGTGCACTTTAAGAATCTGCATAAATAACAAATGGAGCTTTTTGTATATGTTGATTATTTTTAAAATGTACATATGCACCCAGTCTTTATACTTCTCTCCTTTTCCACTATCTCCCCTCTCCCCACTGGTTTTTGTGGCAGTCTTTTTGTTGTATCTATCTGTGACTCAGCATCTCCGGTATATGTTGAATAGCAACTATCCTTTTCATAATATTGTTACATGCCATGCTGGGTTTTACATTTTTTTGATTTTGCCTAATGACCTTTCTTCCATCCTCAAACAAGTGCTGTTTTCCTTTGTTACTATTTTCTAATTCATTGCCATACTCAATGTCCATCCTTCTTTCTTTTCCTTCCTGTGTTTCTCTTGTCACCTTGAAAATTGCATTGCATGTTTTACTTATGAGCCACACTGTATCAATTGTCTTGGATGCTGAAAACAGACGACTACAAAACCACACTGATTGTAGGTGCAGCATCTTATGTCCCACATTACTCTCACTGATATAATTAATGCTACACATTCAAATTGATCACTCTCCCTGTGTCACTTTTCTGTATTTTCATGTGTTATTTCCTGTACCTTTCCTGCACCACACGATCTTGTATCTGATCCTACCAAGCCCTTCTCATCCTGCACTTCTTTCTATTCCAGTTCACACCTAGTAACTTCAGTCACATCTGCCATACTCCTTCTTCACACGTACCTGCCCACAGACCTGCAAACCACCACAAAAATTCTTTATTTATATTTTTTCTTTGATCTCAATGTTACTTCATGCCAATTTCAGTTGTTTTTCAAATTTCACTATTGATGTACTTCCTCTGATTTCATTTGGTGTCCCCTTATTTCAGCCACTTAATTCTTTCATGATCTATTTGGGTGTATTTTTGAGGAACTTTGCGGATGTAATTCTTTGTTATTTACGCATTTTTTCACGTTTTTCCCACCACCATGGATCCTTGCTCCTTCCATCTGTGTCAGTACAGAGAAGTTTCCATATCCGTAGCAAGAACCCAATCCCACTTACTGTTCCTGCATTATTGCTTGGCTCATGGAATTCCCCCCCCCCCCCCCCTGCAAAATGGTCTTAGCATCAAATTACACATCTCCAATTGCTACTCATCTTTCCATGATGACCTCCATCTGTTCAGATTCCACCAATCCTTAGCCCTTACCAACATAGTCACGCAAATCAGTTAAGCCCAAACCTCCTTGTAATACCTTCTCTCCATCTGTAAAATTCTCCTGCTATGCAATCCCAAATTCCTGGATCCCATAGCACACACTGAAACTTCTTCCCTTCAAGAACTAGAGCAACATGCACAATTCCACCTCAAAAAACTATCTGCCCCGCTCACCTCCTACTCCCACCTTGGACTACCACTGTCCACCACCTCTACGAAAACCTCAAAACCTCCTGCATGTCCCCTCATAGCTGACAAACCCTGTCTCACAGACCTACTACATTTACCCTACCTTCCAGAACTTCCTCTCATCACCACACAGTATCCAGAATCTAAATGGACTTGAAACACAGTCACGATAATTTCCTCCAAAACCCTTATCCCTGCAGAAATATCAGTCCTTCCCAAAGGCCTCACCTTTTTTCTGACTCCCAAATTCAATCATGCAGGACTTGTTAAAGACCTTCTCTCCTTCTCCTGGTCCCTAGAGTGGAAACACTTTTTTTGCCACCAGCCTTAGCAAGCAGACTCAACCAAAGACCAATGTTGAACCCTGCTTGACTCATTTTACGCCCCAGCCAACTGTGACCCAACCCCACTGCCCCATGTTCCTTTACCACACAGTGTCCTGCTCATCACTATTGCCACCACCTCCCTTTACACTAACATCTGTAATGCACATAGCCTTACACCTATCGAATACTACCTTTCCCAATGCCTAATGTATTCCAAACCAATAACCTCCTTCCTAGTTGCCAAGATCAACTATACCCCACCCACCATTACTTCCCTTTTGGGGGCGTTACCTACATACAGATCTGGGGTACGGTTATGGGCACTTGCATGTCACCATCCTATGCCAACCCAAACACTTCATCTGGTTGGGATTCACTGATGACATCTTTGTGATCTGGATCGAGGGTAAGGATATCCTATACACATTCCTCCAGAACTTCAACACCTTCTCCTCCATTTGCTTCACCTAGCCCTACTCAACACAACAAGCCACCATCCTTGATATTGACCTCCACTTCAAAGATGGCTGCATAAGTACTTCTGTCCATGCATGGTGTAGCAACTGCTCCTCAGATGTCACTACACACGCATCCATTCACACTGTCATGAATTACCAATGCCACATAGGCTGTACTCTCTAGCAGTGAGTAGTCTGCTATCTGCTGTGGTGACAGCATCAGTGTGTATGCAGCTGTTGGACACATGTTACATGTAGTAAACAGTGGGACAATAATAATGTGTGTGATAGTAGTTATATATCTCCTTGTTCTACAGACAAATAAAGAGACTAATCTTTAAGAGAAGTGTACCATTTATACACATGTGCTACAAATTCAGCAAAGGTAATATTTTCTCAACAATATTGTACAGTACATGACCACCACATTCAGTACACATGTAGTGTCTTCATACAATTCTTGTACACTCTACCAAGCCCACCAGACACTGCATGAAGCTCATCAGATGGTACAAGTATCCCAGTGAGAAGCATTTCCTTGTCAGGAACTGCTGTCATGTACACAAAGAAGCCATTGAACTGCACCTCCTCCACCCCCCCTTCCCACATATCCAGATCTCATCACTGCAAAATAAAAAAAAGTTATGGAGAACTTATTTGATGAAGCCCTTGTATCTAACTCTGTTCAAATGTGGTGCCAGGATATATGGTCCAATCTCATGATTGCCAATAACACAGCCCTTACATTCACTGCATAACACAGCCCTTACATTCACTGCAAATCATTTTTGGTGATGGTGTTGAAGTGGGGTGCAAGGATTGTGACATGCCCAGATGTGATTGTTATGACAGTTGAAGAACCCATCTCTGGTGAACCCTGCTTCATCTGTTGTTTAGAAAACTGGGCTCAATCTCATGGTGGTGAATAACCCATTGACAAAACTGAACTCTGCAGATATCATCCACATCAAAATTGGAGATGATAGGGTGCAACTGGTTGTTAGGGAAGACATGAGGCTCACTAATTAGAGACATATCCATAGTATGAGCTTGTTGATGGCTGTTCTTCCAGATGTACAAGTACCTCCTACTCCACATCAACTGTTCAAGAACTATGTCAGAGGTCCACATGATGTATTGGACCTAAGGCATCTGTCTCCCCTATTCGGCGGTGAATGTTTTGAAACATTCGAGGCTGGGGTTGGCATCTGTTTGGATACTGAACATGCTACAGGAGTTGGCTTTGTGTGCTGTCCCATTGGCAGTGCCATACATGAAATACATGTTTCACAGTTCTACAAATGTGTACTGTTAAATTTTGGAAAATACTGTATGTATCACAAACACTGCAGTTACTTTCAATTATGTCACAGTGTACACTACCAGTTCACAGCAGAAGTACAATGAAAACAAGTGCTTGCCTCAGTACACACGAATGAAAAGCGGATGTAAGCACACAACAACTGATACCAAACGCCTTAATAGCATGACAATAGATGGAATGTGCTGGAATGACAAGCAGTTGTACATACATAGAAACAGGGGATATATCTGCTTTGATTGTCCTTGTTCCTGAAATTCCAAAGCTTTCAATGGCACATAGTTATTTCCAAGACTTTAAGTTCCTGTTCCTAAGTGGTTGCATTTTGGATCCTCAATCAACTCCTTCAGTTCGTGTGCAACCTTTTGAATTACCTTGTACATTGGGGAAACTGCAGCCTTGTTTGTTCCCAATCCTGTTACTGAAATATGGTATTCAGTGAGGCTATGGCCTGGGACTTTATTCCACATTTTGTGGATGTAGCCACACCACTTTCCTAACACTGTTGTTGTTGATATGGTGTTCAGTCCAAGAGGTGGTGGATGCAGCCCTCGACAGTACTGTATCGCATGATAGCATCTTCATCTCTGATTAACTGCTGCAAACTTCCAGAGGCTGTGGTGATATGTGTGTGAGTTGCATTGTGTGTGTGTGTGTGTGTGTGTGTGTGTGTGTGTGTGTGTGTGTGTGTGTCTGTTGTCTATTTTTTGGCAAAGACCTTCTTGGCTGAGAGCTCATTTTGTGACAGTCTTTTTGTTGCGTCTACTTGCGACTCAGCATCTCCACTATAGAGGAAGTAGCAAATATCCTTTTTATAATATTGTTACATTCATGCAGAAGCAGTGTACAGACACATCTCATTTGACTGTCATACAGACTCCAATATGTAGGACACAGTAATAGACATCTCTGCTAGAAGAAGCAACTGAAAGAGTTGAAAACAAATAAGCTGCCAGGTCCAGATGGAATCATATTTTAGTTTTAACGTGTGCACTCTACTGCATTGGACTCTTAGTTAGCTCTTATTTATCACAGATCTCTTATCCAGTGCAAAGTCCCAAGCAACTTAATGAAAGCTCAGGTGATGTCTATATATGAGACTGATAAAAAGTAGATTTATACTCATAGAAAAATATGCTTTACATAAGTTTGCTGTGGAATTATTGAACATATTCTCAATTTGAATACAATAAATTTACTCGAGTGAAGAGGTTCTGTCCACAAATCATCACAAATTTAGAAAGTATCATTTGTAAGAATTTCGGCTTGTCGTTTTCTCATATGAGGTCCTGAAAACCATGAAGGAAGCACAGCAGGCAGATTCCGTGGTCCTATATTTCTGTAAAGAACTTGACATTTTGCATCACTGCAAACTGTTAATGAAGGCACAAGTGTATGGAATAGGTTCCCAGATAGATGCGTGGCTCAAAGACTTCTTAAGTAACAGAACCCAGAACATTGTCCTCAAAGATGAGTGTTCATTAGAGACATGGATATCATCAGGGGTGCCCCAGGGAAGGGTAATAGGACTGCTATTATTTTATATGTGCATAAATGATCTGACAACCAGAGTGAGCAATAATCTGTTGCTGTTTGCTGAGGAAGGTGCCAAAGTTGTGTGCCTGTAGGAGAATACAAGATGACTTAAACAAAATTCCTGATTATTGTGATCAATGGCAGCTAGCTCCAAATGTAGAAAAATGTAAGTTAATGTAGATGAGTAGGAAAAACAAATCTTTAATATTCGGATACAGCATTAGCGGTATACTGCTTGACACAGTCACGTCACTTAAATATCTGGATGTAAAGTTGCAACGTGATATGAAATGCAACAAGCATGTGAAGACTGTGGTAGGGAAGGCAAATAGTTGTCTTTAGCTTATGTAAAGGACACCATGTATAGAACACTAGTGTGATCCATTTTTCATTACTGCTTCAATCAGTGTGTGTGAGTCTTAACAGACCAGATTAAAAGAAGACATTGATGTAATTGAGAGGCAGCCTGCTAGATTAACTACAACAGGTTCAGTCCAGCATGCTAGTATTACAGGGATGCAACCTGAACTCAAGATGGAATCCCAGAAGGGCACACAATGTTCTTTTTATGGAACACTGTTGAGGAAATTTGGAGAACTAGGGCTTGAAGTTGACTGCAGGGTGATTATACTGCTGCCAAAGTACATTTTGTGAAAGGACCATGAAGATAAAATAAGAGTTATAAGGGCTTGTACAGAACCTCCATAGTGATGGAACAGGAAAAGAAGTGATTAGTAGTGGTAGAATGTATCCTCTGCCAGACACCATATGGTGGCTAGCAGAGTATGTACAGTGATCATCTAGCACCTTCATCTCTGAATAACAGCTGCAAACTACATTCATTTGAACCTGCTTACTGTATTCATCCCTTGGTCTCCTCCCATAGTTTTTAAACTCATGCTTCGCTCCATTCCCAAACTAACAATTTCCTCATATCTCAGAATGTGACATAGCAACTGATCCCTTCTTTTAGTCAAGTTTTTCCATAGATTTTTTTCCTGAATTAGATTCTGTACCTCCTCATCATTTTCTCAATCTACTTAGTGATGAAGCAAGCTGGGATGTCTTTACTTCCTCTCTTGTTTTGCAGTCTGCCTCCTTAAAATTCATTTTTGCATAATTATCATTAACATACATGAGTGTAATCTGCATTTTCATAAAAGAGAAAGGCTGGCCCTCAGTCTTAAGAAATAAACCACCAGATCTAAGTTTGTGCTTAGTGTCATGTATGTAATTAATTTCTAAATTTATTTTGACTATACACAGTTAATATCTTTTGTTATAGTGTGAAATCAGTAACTGTTTTGTTCCTTAGATTCTATTGTTGGCTTATAAACAAATATAAATTCTGTAATAATTATAAACATTTGGAAGAAAAGCACTAGGATTCTTAAAGTATTTATTTGGCTGTATTAAAAATAATTTAGCAAAGCCAGCCCTTGATTAATTCCAAAATAATTACCAGGTTTGTCAAAAGCATTGTTTGCATAACTGCATCTGTTAATTTCAGATTTAAACAAATAATTTGATCTAACCTTTGTGTCAGAAGAAACTGTTAAAAAGAACCAATTTTTTGATTTATTCAGTTAATTTAATGAGTTATGTTTTAATTGTAATTTATGTAAATTAAACATTGAACAATGTATTGTTTCAGTACCTATTATTGTGAGGGAGGCCTGATTTTTGGTCCTGAGACAGCCAGTCCATGGCCAATTTTCAGACGAGAAACCTGCATTGGTTAGATCAACAATGCATCAGCTTAACCATGAAATAAGTGTAACACAACTAGGCCATGTTTACAACAATGACAGTGTCTATTCAATATTACCATACAAACCATATTATTCTGCAAGAACTGTGTAGTTATGTTTTTACTGCTCATAGATGTTCAATGGCAAACTGTTGTAGGAGTATGCTGATGTATGCCTGCAAACTATTAATGAGTCTTATCAAACGTTTTTTCCCGAGGGCATGCAGCTTTACTGTATGGTTAAATGATGATGGCGTCCTCTTGGGTAAAATATTCTGGAGGTAAAATAGTCCCCCATTTGGATCTCCTGGTGGGGCCTTCTCAGGAGGACGTCGTTATCAGGAGAAAGAAAACTGGCATTCTATGGATTGGAGCATGGAATGTCAAGCAGGTAGGTTAGAAAATTTAAAAAGGGAAATGGATAGGTTGAAGTTAGATATAGTAGGAATTAGTGCAGTTTGCTGGCAGGAGGGAAAAGACTTTTGGTCAGGCGAATACAGGGTTATAAATACAAAATCTACTAGGGGTAATGCAGGAGTCGGTTTAATAATGAATAACAAAATAGGAGTGCGGGTAAGCTACTACAAACAGCATAGTGAACGCATTATTGTGGCCAAGATAGATACGAAGTCCACACGTACTACAGTAGTACAAGTTTATATGCCAACTAGCTCTGCAGATGACGAAGAAATTGAAGAAATGTATGATGAAATAAAAGAAATTATTCAGGTAGTGAAGGGAGACGAAAATTTAATAGTCATGGGTGACTGGAATTCGAGAGTAGGAAAAGGGAGAGAAGGAAACATAGTGGGTGAATATGGATTGGGGCTAAGAAATGAAAGAGGAAGCCGTCTGGTAGAATTTTGCACGGAGCACAACTTAATCATAGCTAACACTTGGTTCAAGAATCATAAAAGAAGATCGTATACATGGAAGAAGCCTGGAGATACTGGCAGGTTTCAGATAGATTATATAATGGTAAGACAGAGATTTAGGGACCAGGTTTTAAATTTTAAGACATTTCCAGGGGCAGATATAGACTCTGATATTGGTTATGAACTGTAGATTAAAATTGAAGAAACTGCAAAAAGGTGGGAATTTAAAGAGATGGGACTTGGATAAACTGAAAGAACCAGAGGTTGTAGAGAGCTTCAGGGAGAGCATTAGGGAACGATTGACAGGAATGGGGGAAAGAAATACAGTAGAAGAAGAATGGGTAGCTCTGAGGCATGAAGTACTGAAGGCAACAGAGGATCAAGTAGGTAGAAAGACAAGGGCTAGTAGAAATCCTTGGGTAACAGAAGAAATATTGAATTTAAATGATGAAAGGAGAAAATATAAAAATGCCATAAATAAGGCAGGCAAAAAGGAGTACACATGTCTCACAAATGAGATCGACAGGAAGTGCAAATTGGCTAAGCAGGGATTGCTAGAGGACAAATGTAAAGATGTAGAGGCTTATCTCACCAGGGGTAAGATAGATACTGCCTACAGGAAAATTAAAGAGACCTTTGGAAAAAAGAGAACCACTTGTATGAATATCAATAGCTCAGATGGGAAACCAGTTCTAAGCAAAGAAGGGAAAGAAGAAAGGTGGAAGGAGTATATAGAGGGTCTATACAAGGGGACGTACTTGAGGACAATATTATGGAAATGGAAGAGGATGTAGATGAAGATGAAATGGGAGATATGATACTGCATGAAGAGTTTGACAGAGCACTGAAAGACCTCAGTCGAAACAAGGCCCTGGGAGTCGACAACATTCCATTAGAACTACTAACAGCCTTGGGAGAGTCAGTCCAGACAAAACTCTACCGTCTGGTGAGCAAGATGTATCAGACAGGTGAAATACCATCAGACTTCAAGAAGAATATAATAATTCCAATCCTAAAGAAAGCAGGTGCTGACAGATGTGAAAATTACTGAACAATCAGTTTAATAAGTCATGGATACAAAATACTAATGCGAATTCTTTACAGATGAATGGAAAAACTGGTAGAAGCCGACCTCAGGGAAGATCAGTTTGGATTCCGTAGAAATATTGGAACACATGAGGCAATTCTGACCCTACGACTTTTCTTACAAGCTAGATTAAGGAAAGGCAAACCTATGTTTCTAGCATTTGTAGACTTAGAGAAAGCTTTTGACAATGTTGATCGGAATACTCTCTTTCCAATTCTGAAGGTGGCAGTGGTAAAATACAGGGAGCGAAAGGCTATTTACAATTTGTTCAGAAACCAGATGGCAGTTATAAGAGTCGAGGGACATGAAAGGGAAGCAGCAGTTGGGAAGGGAGTGAGACAGGGTTGTAGCCTCTCCCCAATGTTATTCAATCTGTATATTGAGCAAGCAGTGAAGGAAACAAAAGAAAAATTTGGAGTAGGTATTAAAATCCATGGAGAAGAAGTAAAAACTTTGAGGTTCGCCGATGACATTGTAATTCTGTTAGAGACAGCAAAGGAATTGGAAGAGCAGTTGAACGGAATGGACAGTGTCTTGAAAGGAGAATATAAGATGAACGTCAACAAAAGCAAAATGAGGATAATGGAATGTAGTCGAATTAAGTCGGGTGATGCTGAGGGAATTAGATTAGGAAATGAGACACTTAAAGTAGTAAAGGAATTTTGCTATTTGGGGAGCAAAATAACTGATGATGGTCGAAATAGAGAGGCTTTAAATGTAGACTGGCAATGGCAAGGAAAGCGTTTCTGAAGAAGAGAAATTTGTTAACATCGAGTATAGATTTAAGTGTCAGGAAGTCGTTTCTGAAAGTATTTGTATGGAGCGTAGCCATGTATGGAAGTGAATCATGGATGATAACTAGTTTGGACAAGAAGAGAATAGAAGCTTTCGAAATGTGGTGCTATAGAAGAATGCTGAAGATTAGATGGGTAGATCATATAACTAATGAGGAGGTATTGATTAGGGAGAAGAGAAGTTTGTGGCACAACTTGACTAGAAGAAGGGATCGGTTGGTAGGGCATATTCTGAGGCATCAAGGGATCACCAATTTAGTATTGGAGGGAAGCGTGGAGGGTAAAAATCGTAGAGGGAACCCAAGAGATGAATACACTAAACAGATTCAGAAGGATGTAGGTTGCAGGAGGTACTGGGAGATGAAGAAGCTTGCACAGGATAGAGTAGCATGGAGCGCTGCATCAAACCAGTCTCAGGACTGAAGACCACAACAACAACAACATCAAATGTTAATCAATAGTGAACTGGCCATATTACCTGTGTAATATTGGGGGGAGGGAGGGGGGTTGTGAACAGTGAAAGTAAAGAACTGTGAAACACAGCTGTGCAACTGTCAGTTACATCATTTACAGTAGTCAGTGTTGAATGTCCACCCCCCATTTTTCAGCCAGTATAACAATGCAGTACATCAACAATGAGGGCAATCAATAGAGAAATAAAGCAGGTGAATGTCATGACTTGTCTAATCTTCAGCATTAATTTCAAAAGCTTCTATTCTCTTGGTGTCAGAAATCATTATCATTCACACTTCATTTCTGTACATGGTTTCTACATCTACAGCCACATCTATACTCTGCAAAACATTCACTCCATGAAAATGCCTTCATAAAAGACTTTCTAACACTTAAATTTATATTATATGTAAACAAATTCCTCTTTCTCAGACAACCATTATGCACTATAGACAATCTCTCTACTTTGGACAGCATCACTTATTTTGCTGCTGAGATAGAATGAGTCAGTTAGTCTTATTCCCTGATCTAATACTTTCAGTATCAGCTGATTTAATTCAACTACATTCCATTACTCTTATTTTACTTTTGTTGATGCCCATCCTACAGCTCCTTTTCAAAGCACTATGCTTTCCATCCACTTGGTCTTCAAACATCTTTTTTGTCTCTAGCAGAATTACGATACCACTGGCAAACCGCAAAGTTCTTATTTATTCTTCATAAACTTTCCTTCTTTCTTCCATATTTTTTGGTTTCCTTCACTGTTTGCTCAATGTACAGATTTAATAGCATCAGATATACGTTGCAACCCACATTCATCCCCTCGTCAACTATGGCTTCTCTTTCATGCCATTTGACTGTTGTGCTGGAATCTGGTATCTGTATACCTTTAACTCCATGTATTTTATCCCTGCTACCTTCAGAATATCAAAGAGTATGTTCAAGACAACATGGTCAAAAGATTTCTCTAAATCTACAACTACTATGGATGTAACATTGCCTTTTTTAATATATCTTCAGAGATAAGTCATAGGGTAAGTATTGCCTTGTGTATTTCTGTATTTCTTCAGAATCCAAACAGATTTTCTCCAAGACTGGCTTCTACCAGTTCTTCTATCCTTCTGGAAGTAACTCGGGTCAGTATTTTGCAAGCATGACTTATTAAGCTAGTGCTTCAATAATACTCACACCTATCAGAACCTGCCTTCTTTCAAGTTGGAATTGTTACATTCTTCCTAAAGACTGAGGGTATTTTGCCTGTCTCATATATCTTGCACACCAGACAGACTAATTTTGCAATGGCTGGCTCTCTCAAGGATCACAAAAATTCTGAAGGAATGTCATCCTGTCTTCTGAGATAAGTCATAGGGTAAGTAATACCTTGCGTATTTCTGTATTTCTTCAGAACCAAAACAGATCTTCCCCAAGATCGGCTTCTACCTGTTCTACCATTCTTCTGTAAGTAATTTGGGTCAGTATTTTGCAAGCATGAATTAGTAAGCTAGTATACTTATATGGATATGGTGTCTGTTCTTTCAGACATGTCCGAAAGAACAGACGCCATTGATGACCTGCAGCCATCTAGAATGAAATTAGAATTATATTAATACCTTCAGTTGCTGACGGGCATTGATATATATCAACGGGGACAGGTGAAAATGTGTGCCATGAACAGGACTTGAACCCGGCATCTCCTGCTTACATGGCAAACTCTCTATCCATCTGAGCCGCCGAGGGCACAGAGGATAGCGCTACTGCAGGGACTATCTCGCTCACACCTCCCGCAAGACCCACATTCTCACCTTGTATGTCCACACACTAAATTCGTAATGTCCCATCCCAACACACTCATTACTCGTGGAAGACATTCTTCACAAGTCCCATAAGAGTTCAGGGATATGTGTGCATCCGCACAGAAGAAAGAGCTCATGGCCGGTGTTGCCAGAACTATATACTTATATGGATATGGCATCTGTTCTTTTGGACATGCCCGAAAAATCAGACACCATTGTTGACCTGCAGCCATCTAGAATGAAATTTGAATTATATTAATACCTTCAGCTGCTGACTGGTGTTGATATATATTTACAGGGATAGGTGAAAACGTGTGCCCCGACCGGGACTTGAACCTGGGATCTTCTGCTTACATGGCAGACACTCTATCCATCTGTGCGGATGCACACATATTCCCTTAACTCTTATGGGACTTGGTAAGAATGTCTTCCACGAGTAATGAGTGCATTGAGGTGGGACACTACGAATGTAGTGTGTGGACATACAAGGTGAAAATGTGGGTCTTGCGGGAGGTGTGCGCAAGATAGTCCCTGCACTCATGCTATCCTCTGTGCCCTTGGTGGCTCAGATGGATAGAGCATCTGCCTTGTAAGCAGGAGATCCCGGGTTCGAGTCCCAGCTGGGGCACACATTTTCGCCTGTCCCTGTTGATATACATCAATGCCCGTCAGCAGATCAAGGTATTAATATAATTATAATTTCTTTATTAAGCTAGTGGTTTAAAAGTACTCGCACCTATCAGTACATGTCTTCTTTGGAATTGGCATTGTTACATTATTACTATATACTGAGGGTATTTTGCCTGTCTCGTATGTCTTGCACACCAGACAGACTAATTTTGTCATGGCAGGCTCTCTCTCAAGGATAACAATAATTCTGAAGGAATGTCATCTACTTCAGGGTGCTTGTTTCCACCTGTCTTTCAGTGCTGTGTCAAATTCTTCCAACAGTACCATATCTCCCCCTCATCTTCATTTACATCCTTCATCCTTCAAGTTCTTTTCCTTGGATTCCTCATACTGTGCCTACAATAAAGTAATGCTTCTTTATAGCAATTTAGATGATGATCTGTTATACGGGGCACATCAGAAGAAACGCTTTTAGATGTTTCAGTGTCCTGTATTGATGTGTGAAATTCATTTTTTTTTACTGAATGAGCTTATTTTTAATGAGATATGAAAATGTATTATGACCGTCAATATTTGTGCTCCCCAAGTGTGCTCAGTTACCTGTGGGATACAACATGGATCAAAATAGGATTTACTTTTCCGGGTTTTTGCCAACAATCTGAACATACATACTGCTCATGATGCAATGTTATTAGTAAAAGCAGCAAGAAATAAAGATATCCAACGACTTACAACTCTGTTGTAAGTCAGCTCAGTAAATCAGCTCATAATAAACAACAAGAAAACAGCATCAGTAAGTTTCCCAGTTGTCAGAATAACATGTTACATTGTTCAGAATTCACATTCAACAATCAACATTGTAGATAAAAAAGCAATGAAGTTTTTTGTAAGTGATACAGAGTGAACTAAGTGTTACAAACATCCTGAATGTATCCACTCCAAACTGAATGCAAGATATCATCTTTTAAGGGCCCTAAAAGAATGCATAAAAGCACATTCACTTATGAGGACCTATTCTGCATATTTCAATATAATTCTAAAATATGACCTCGAAAATTCTGGAGTTGTTCCCCAGTAGGAGCCTTGGAATGTAATGGGTCTATTATTGTTCAGGCATCATATAGAGGTGGACTATGTTGGCTACAAGTTTTTGTGATCACCTTTCCTTGGCTTTATTAACTGTTTGACTGGACCATGTCGCTCTATCTTGAAGATGCCAAGTCCATGCCAGCTGGAAATATCAAACACCAGTTACTACAAAATAAATTCATATGCTGCTGCTTTATTGCACATGTATTTTACTCCGATAATGTACATTCCTTGTTAGAGCTGACTCTGGCATATGACTTCAACATAGCTCACAATACATATTAGCCTTTGTCAATTAGCACTGTATTTCTTCTACGAGTTTCCTTTGACAAGTGATGTCATGACGATTGTCTTGCATGGCAGGGTTCTGTGGTATGCAGAGTACTTCCAAGGTGGGATAGTGTTTTCATGGAATAATTGTCCCAATGAGCAGGAGTCTTCATGAGCAGGAATCCAGATGCCCATTGCCCCTGCCTTATAGATACGATGTGTTCACTTCTGTTTTCCTGACATAGATAAAAGAAACAAAATTTATCACACAATATGCAGCCCAAAACAAATACTTACTTACCAAAATAACAAGAATTCTTGCTCAAGATTATGACTGTCTTTCCTCAGATAAGGAAATAGAGGAAATAATGTATGTTTCTTTGAAGTGATACATTACCCCTCAACCTTCAATATTCAAATAAGATCAATTTGACTTAAACCAAAAATTTTATGTTGTCTATCAACCAATATTATATTATAGCAACTAGCATTATTACAAGGAACAAAGGTAGGCAATCACATAAATTACTGATTAAACCACTACCAGTTATAACATTATGATTCATTATGATTTATGCACTGATGTATCACAAGCTTGGATTACATTGGCCCTTTGCAGGTAGCTTGGGCTCCCGTTTGGAAAGAGCTTTAAATTTTTCCATGAAAATGACATCTTTGGCATAGAGTAAACATGGCAGTATGCATTTGTAATGTGTAAAGAATGATAAAAACATGTAGTAATATTTTGTTGGAAGCACTGGACTCAGTGTTGATCACAAATATTTCAATGACAGTTACATTCCAGTAACGTCTGCCAGGAGGGTTCATGTCAATTAAGTTAAACATGAAGTTAGTGCAATTTTGAATTCCGTCAGTATTAGGTAATTAGGTGAGAAACTGTTGTCTATTTGAAATACAATTCAGGCAGTATATTTAATGCTTGTGCAAAATGGTGCACATTTTGGCAAAATACGAAGTAACCCCAAGATGAATATGAAGTGGTGATTCTGAAAGTTTCTCTAGTATGTAAGATGATGTCCACCAACATGAAATGTTGAAAGATAAATTAGCAGTTGTGTAATACACTGCAGCCTGATATGACAAAGAAGCATATCCCAGAATTATGACTGTAGTGAGTGATGAGTGTGCTAAAGTGAAAAAGTGAAAAGTCAAAAAGACGAGATCCTACTACAAATGATCTGAACAAAAGGTAAATTGCTTTTTCCTTGGAAGGATTTGATAATAATCATCAGTCCACCAAGATTAACCAAACATAGCTATTTTCAGGTACTGGTACCAGAGCTTCAGTTATTTGTTAAATAAGTCTCATATGCATACTGTCCAATATCCTAAATGTATGATATGTTCTCTTCGCAACACATAACTTGAAAATGAATTAGTCAGTTGCTGAAATATTGTACACTTGTATACTTTCTGCATTACTTTCTGAATAAAGTTCAATGTTTCCTTCTCTTGCCTTCAAAATTGAATGTTTTATTTCTCCATCTTGGTCCTGTAAGTCTACTGTAGAGATATTCATTGCCCTTGCTCTGTCCAAACAATATATTACCACTTTTTTCATGAAGAAATGATCACATGGGTGAAAGTAGCCACATGTGCAGATAATGTTGGGCCACTTTTGTTATTTGGTATCAGAGCAACAGGTGTGACATACACACTATGTGATCAAAAATATCTGGACACACAAAAAACCATACATTTTTCATATTGGTTGCATTGTGCTGTCACCTACTAGCAGGTACTCAATATCAGCATCCTCAGTAGTCATTAGACATCATGAGACAGGAGGATGCGGTGCTCTGCAGTACTCATGGACTTTGAACGTGGGCAGGTGTTTGGGTGTCCCTAGGTCCACTGTTTCCAATGTGATGTTGTTGTTGTTGTTGTTGTTGTCTTCAGTCCTGAGACTGGTTTGATGCAGCTCTCCATGCTACTCTATCCTGTGCAAGCTTCTTCATCTTCCAGTACCTCCTGCAACCTACATACTTCTGAATCTGCTTAGTGTATTCATCTCTTGGTTTCCCTCTACGATTTTTACCCTCCACAATGCCCTCCAATGCTAAATTTGTGATCCCTTGATGCCTCAGAACATGTCCTACCAACCGGTCCCTTCTTCTTGTCAAGTTGTGCCACAAACTCCTCTTCTCCCCAATTCTATTCAATACCTCCTCATTAGTTATGTGATCTACCCATCTAATCTTCAGCATTCTTCTATAGCACCACATTTTGAAAGCTTCTATTCTCTTCTAGTCCAAACTATTTATCGTCCATGTTTCACTTCCGTACATGGCTACACTCCAGACAAATACTTTCATAAACGACTTCCTGACACTTAAATCAATACTCAATGTTAAAAAATTTCTCTTCTTCAGAAACGCTTTCCTTGCCATTGCCAGTCTACATTTTATATCCTCTCTACTTCGACCATCATCAGTTATTTTGCCCCACAAATAGCAAAACTCCTTTACTACTTTAAGTGTCTCATTTCCTAATCTGATTCCATCAGCATCACCCAACTTAACTTGACTACATTCCATTATCCTCATTTTGCTTTTATTGATGTTCATCTAATATCCTCCTTTCAAGACACTGTCCATTCCGTTCAACTGCTCTTCCAAGTCCTTTGCTGTCTCTAACAGAATTACAATGTCATCGGCAAACCTCAACGTTTTTATTTCTTCTCCCTGGACTTTAATTCCTACTCTGAATTTTTCTTTTGTTTCCTTTACTGCTTGCTCAATATACAGATTGAATAACATTGGGGAGAGGCTACAACCCTGTCTCACTCCCTTCCCAACCGCTGCTTCCCTTTCATGCCCCTCAACTCTTATAAATGCCATCTGGTTTCTCTACAAATTATAAATAGCCTTTCACTCCCTGTATTTTACCCCTGCCACCTTTAGAATTTGAAAGAGAGTATTCCAGTCAACATTGTCAAAAGCTTTCTCTAAGTCTAGAAATGCTAGGAACGTAGGTTTGCCTTTCCTTAATCTATTTTCTAAGATAAGTCATAGGGTCAGTATTGCCTCACGTGTTCCAACATTTCTGCGGAATCCAAACTGATCTTCACCAAGGTCAGCTTCTACCAGTTTTTCCATTCGTCTGTAAAGAATTTGCATTAGTATTTTGCAGCTGTGACTTATTAAATTGATAGTTCAGTAATTTTCACATCTGTCAACACCTGCTTTCTTTGAGTTTGGAATTATTATATTCTTCTTGAAGTCTGAGGGTATTTCGCCTGTCTCATACATCTTGCTCACCAGATGGTAGAGTTTTGTCAGGACTGGCTCTTCCATGGCCGTCAGTAGTTCCAATGGAATGTTGTCTACTCCCGGGGCCTTGTTTCGACTCAGGTCTTTCAGTGCTCTGTCAAACTCTTCACGCAGTATCGTATCTCCCATTTCATCTTCATCTACATCCTCTTCCATTTCCATAATATTGTCCTCAAGTACATCGCCCTTCTATAGACCCTCTATATTCTCCTTCAACCTTTCTTCTTTCCCTTATTTGCTTAGAACTGGGTTTCCATCTGAGCTCCTGATATTCGTACAAGTGGACAAGTGGCTCTCTTTTCTCCAAAGGTCTCTTAAATTTTCCTGTAGGCAGTATCTATTTACCCCTAGTGAGATAAGCCTCTACATCCTTACATTTGTCCTGTAGCCATCGCTGCTTAGCCATTTTGCACTTCCTGTCGATCTCATTTTTGAGATGTTTATATTTCCTTTTGCCTGCTTCATTTACTGCATTTTTATATTTTCTCCTTTCATCATTTAAATTCAATATTTCTTCTGTTACCCAAGGATTTCTACTAGCCCTTGTCTTTCTACCTACTTGATCCTATGTTGCCTTCAGTACTTCATCCCTCAGAGCTACCCATTCTTCTTCTACTGTATTTCTTTCCCCCATTCCTTTCAATTGTTCCCTTATGCTCTCCCTGAAACTCTGTACAACCTCTGGTTTAGTCATTTTATCCAGTTTCCATCTCCTTAAATTCCCACCTTTTTGCAGTTTCTTCAGTTTTAATATACAATTGATAACCAATAGATTGTGGTCAGAGTTCACATCTGCCCCTGGAAATGTCTTACATTTTAAAACCTGGTTGCTAAATCTCTGTCTTACCATTATATAATCTGTCTCATACCTTCTAGTATCTCCAGGCTTCTTCCATGCACACAACCTTCTTTTATGATTCTTGAACCAAGTGTTAGGTATGATTAAGTTATGCTCTGTGCAAAATTCTACCAGACGGCTTTCTCTTTCATTTCTCTCCCCCAATCCATATTCACCTACTATGTTTCCTTCTCTCCCTTTTCCTACTCTCGAATTCCAGTCACCCGTGACTATTAAATTTTCGTCTCCCTTCACTACCTGAATAATTTCTTTTATTTCATCATACATTTCATCAATTTCTTCATCATCTGCAGAGCTAGTTGGCATATAAACTTGTACTACTGTAGTAGGCATGGGCTTCATGTCTATCTTGGCCACAATAATTTTTTCACTATGCTGTTGGTAGTAGCTTACTTGTACTCTTATTTTTTTATTCATTATTAAATCTACTCCTGCATTACCCCTATTTGATTTTGTATTTATAGCCCTGTATTCACCTGACCAAAAGTCTTGTTCCTCCTGCCACCGAACTTCACTAATTCCCACTATATCTAACTTCAACCTATCCATTTCCCTTTTTAAATTTTCTAACCTACCTGGTCGATTAAGGGATCTGACATTCCATGCTCCGATCCATAGAATGCTAGTTGTCTTTCTCCTGATAACGACGTCCTCTTGAGTAGTCCCCGCCCGGAGATCCAAATGGGGGACTATTTTGCCTCTGGAATATTTTACCCAAGAGGACACCATCATCATTTAACCATACAGTAAAGCTGCATACCCTCGGGAAAAATTACGGCTGTAGTTTACCCTTGCTTTCAGCCGCTCGCAGTACCAACAGAGCAAGGTCGTTTTGGTTAGTGTTGCAAGGCCAGATCAGTCAATCATCCAGACTGTTGCCGCCACAACTACTGAAAAGGCTGCTGCCCCTCTTCAGGAACTACATGTTTGTCTGGCCTCTCAACAGATACCCCTCCGTTGTGGTTGCACCTACGGTATGGCCATCTGTATCGCTGAGGCACGCAAGCCTCCCCACCAACGGCAAGGTCCATGGTTCATGGGGGTAGGTCCAATGTGATACGCTTTTGTGCTGTACACGTCTCTTAACGTTTCCACTTCACTTCCAATGTGATAGTGAAGTGGAAACATTAAGAGACATGTACGGCACAAAAGTGTACAGGCTGACCTCGTTTGTTGACTGATCGAGATCGCGACAGTTGAAGAGAGTTGTAATGTGTAATAGGCAGACATTTATCCAGATCATCACACAGGAATTCCAAACTGCATGAGGATCCACTGCAAGTACTATGACAGCTAGGCGGGAAGTGAGAAAACTTGGATTTCATGGTCGAGCGGCTGCTCATAAGCCACACATCATGCCAATAAATGCCAAACAATGCCTCACTTGTTGTAAGGAGCATAAACATTGGATGACTGAACAGTAGAGAAACATTGTGTGGAGTGATGAATCACAGTACACAATGTGGCGACCTGATGGCAAGCTGTGAGTATGGGAATGCCCTGTGAACATCATCTATCAGTGTGTGTAGAGCCAACAGGAAAATTAGGAGGTGGTGGTGTTATGGTGTGTTCATGTTTTTCATGGAGGGGGCTTGCACTCCTTGTTGTTTTGCATGGCACTATCACAGCACAGGCCTACATTGATGTTTTAAGCACCTTCTTGCTTTCCACTGTTGAAGAGCGTTTCAGGGATGGTGACTGCGTCTTTCAACACAATCAAGCACCTATTCATAATGTACGGCCTGTGACAAAGTGGTTGCACGACAATAACATCACTGTAATGGACTGGCCTGCACAGAGTCCTGACCTGAATCCTATAGTACACCTTTGGGATGTTTTGGAACACCGATTTCATGCCAGGCCTCACTGACTGACATCACTACCTCTCCTCAGTGCAGCACTCAGTGAAGAATGGACTGCCATTCCCCAAGAAATCTTCTAGCACCTGATTGAACGCATGCCTGTGAGAGTGGAAGCTGTCATCAAGGCTAAGGGCGGGCCAACACAATATTGAATTCCAGCATTACTGATGAAGGGCCCCACGAACTTGTAAGTCATTTTCAGTCAATTTTCTGGATACCTTTGATCACATAGTGTGGTTTGGTTAGTATCATTTTTAGTTCATGGCATAAGTCTTTGAGAATACAAAGAAAATGTATTTGAAGTTTTCCCTCTGTCACTATTCATTTTTTATCACATATAAACCCCAGTTTACAGCATATTTAAAATAATATAACTGTTAATGGTAGTCATGAGGGAATATTGTAACATATGCAATCACAATATAAGATTAGAAGGAAACATGTATGTCATATCAGATAATATAATTTTATGTCAGAAAGGTACACGCTACCTATCTATATTAATCATAACAGAAAATGTATAGCATATGTCTGTTTGAACATGCTAATCTTTGAATACACTTAATTAATTTTCGTGGAGGTTTCAGAGTTAACTTGAGCAAAGCTCGGGGCAAGACATACTCACCATTTCATTGAAAACACATACAAAAATGATATTGTATTTAAAGTTTTATCTAAAATTGTCTGCTCAGCTCAGTAGTTTGGGTATTTTAATCATCATGGTGTAGAGAACTAATAAATGGTGGTGCTTGTTTTGTAGTACACCAAAGAACCAATAGAGGGCAGTGTTTGTTTTTTTAACTTAGTGCCAGATGTATTTTCAGAAATTTATGTCAGTGACAGAATTCAAATCTACACTCTTAATTTTATGAACACAAAGTAATACTGCATTTGTTTGGCTAGGATATATGAATTTACTGATTTTGCTTTGTGCATTAAAAACATAACGACATTGCTTGTCATCTTTCAATAGATGTTATTTTCATTCTTTGCTAGATAAAACCAATTTATTAAGTTTGCTTTGTGACTTGGGTGCCTACTTATCACATTTTGATTTTGTTTCGTGTGTCAATAAAAACATGTAAAAAATGCTTGAGTCTTTACGAATACACCAAAATGGTTACAAGACTGAGGACTATGTGGCCTCAAGAATCCAATACAGATTGTGGAGTGAGAGACTTGCTGCAGCTTTAGAACATCAGGCTTTAATTCGCTCTTTGGAAACTCCTTCTGAAAGTGAGATGTGAAGTAACTCTGATCAAGAATGTCACGTATTATCTTGCCCCTCAGAATCCTTATAGTTACTTCTTTCCCACAAAACATCATAGAAGTGGAAGTTCTAATGAAAAGTAGCAGAAGCAAGTGAGTTTTATTTCCCAAATCTTGTATATTTGCAACAAATTATCATTCTGATTTAAATGCTTATAATTCCCTACGAGCTTAATGTTATGCCATGACCATAAACAAAGCACAAGGACAGGCACTGCATGTTGTGGGCATAAACCTTAGTGTGAGCTGCTTTTTGATTGTTCTGCTCTTCACAGCTCTCTCTCATGTTAGTAAAGCTCTTCATTATTATTGCCAATTATATTATTTCAAAAGTTGTAAACAAATAAGATTTTTAAGTAAAAAATAAATTCCATATGTACAGAATCTCAGACACAGCTATAAATAAATACTTGGCCAGCACCATAGTATGGGAGTGAAACTGCTCAAAAAGCTACCAGATGAATTTAAATGTATGTTAAACATAAATGCATTTGAAAGATTTATGAGAGAATATTTACTTTGCACCTGCTTCTATTCAGTAAGTGAATACACTGACTTTAGTACATGTTGTTGATAAAACCTCAGATGCCACTGAAAACAAAACATTTATTTAAAAACCACAAAAGCATGATAAGACCAGAGGAATATTCAGTGAGCTCAACACTAAACTGAAGAGACTGCTTGATAAAGCCAATACATCACAACTATCTTGGTAGTTCAGGGCAAATTGTCATAACATTTTTCAACAGGAAAAATGAAATTACTGTTTACTGATGCTGTGTGATGCTGCCTAGATTTAGTTTGTAGCTCAATGAAAGATTCTCTCCAGAGTTGAAAGTACAAGTAGTACTAATAACCCCAAATGCTCCTCATTGATATGGTGCAACCAACCACCAGACAACATCACAGTTTTCTTTGCAAAGATGCATTTGAATAGCCTCCTCAGCATAGTATCAAGCTCACTGAGAATGCTTCAGAACCATTAAAGCACAACAAACATCACTACTGAACTGAACCAAAGAAGTTTCTATAGAGAAAAGTGACAACCTGTGGAAGTACGGTACTAAGTCGTACTAGAACCACTGATGAATGATGTATGACATGGTTATACATGAACCATTTTACTGCATACAGTGAATTCACAGAGCTTCCACACTGTTATAATGTCAAGAACACACTGCTGGTCTCTATTTCTTTTCCTCTCAAAGATCCTCTCCATGGGATATCAGAGAGGTTTTGAAGTCACAAAGCTCTTGATGTTCCCATAGAGCCCCCCCCCCCCCCCTCCCCCGTCCCTCCCCCTCCTCCCTCTCTGTCTGCGGGAAGTGCAGAATACTGTTGGTTGTGTCAACAGCAAGTTATGGGTGAGATCACAAGACTGGGCATTCCATGGCTGGTTCATGAGAAAGACACTGTTGGAGAATTTGACATATGTCAGCTGGGTGCTGTATGTTCATAGTGCACACATTTAAGGGCACTGGCATGCGAAGGTATTTGTTGTCTGCAACAGAGGAGAGAGGTGTTTGTTTGCAAATGGTGTGCAGGTAATAGTGCACCAGATGTTGAGGCAGGCTTCTGATGCAACTGTGACATGATTTGGATGTGACATCTCATGCAGCTAATGGTGATGGTAGCTCTGTGAGTGGCTAACTTGGTGGTGCTGGTACTCAGAGTGAGGTTGTGTGCATCAGTATAACCAACACAGTGGATATATGGGGTGTGGCTGCAGACAGTGTGTGACATATGTAGTTGCAGCACCAGAATCAGCTGAGGCAGGGAGGGAGGCCTGGGTGAAGAGGCACTGAGGGGGTGGGCAGTTTACTGCCACGGCCACGAGGTAGCACCTTGACCGAAGTTGTTGACTGGAATGACCTTGTGCGGCCTTGTGCGAAAGTACATGCTGGGATGTGCGCAGTATTGCCAACAGTTGGTGAAGAGCTCTGTGTTGCAGTGAGTTGTCGATGTCTTATGATTTTATAGGCATTGTCTGCTAGTTGTAGGTGCATCTCTAGTGGGTCAGTGGCAGATGATAAAAGTTGCAGCTGGAGAGCTTCCAGTATTTTCACTATCCATAGTGATCACAAAGCAGCATCAGACAGGAAGGAGGGATCAATCAGTCCCCTGACCTTTCACCATAACTGTGATGGTATGATCTCACCAAGTGATAGGCCATACACTATGTTATTAATTCCTTCTTGTGGAGTTCTTGACAAGTGCTTGAGAATAATAGATTTTGTGTTTTCGTAGTGGTCCCTCATTGGTGTCACAAGGATGAGCTCGTGGAGCTGCAATCAAAGATACAAACTGTGCTTCATTGGATAGGACTCAGTGGATGTTGAGGATGCTGTCCATAAGAGCAAAACATGTCTTTGAGCTGTCCTTGTTAAGTGGAGGTAGTTGTGGTAAACGTCCTGAAAGAACAGGCGGGAACAGAGCGGTGAACACAGACGATGTTGCAGTGGCTTACGGAATATCTGGATACTCAATTTTACATTGTTCTTGATGCTCATACATATAACTTGGCATGGCAAACATGGTCGCAGGGGCAAACAGCATGGTTGAAATGATCGTGGACAAGAGATTCGGTATGCATGACACAGAACACTGTGGAGGTTTGTTTACTAGTTCTGGTGCACTGGGAACACTTGATACAGGAGCACAAGATGGCACAGTGGTGAAAGTCACATTGATCATTAATAAAAGGTCACAGTTGAAGCACCATTGCTCTTGCACTGAACTGGACACGTGGAGTTTATCATCGAATTCGAGGTTACGTGAATCTGCCGGCAATACGGCACCATTATGCAGAGTTGACAGCATCATTTTTAGGTTAGATTTAGAAAGGGTAACAAATGCATTTTGTGACACAGCAGCTGTATCACATGCACAGGAACTTGTCAATGAAGTGGTGTAGTGAGTAAATTGTCCTGGAAAACGTTCACAGGGCATAAGAGAATGTGCAGCAATGTCCACTGTCTATGCACTTTGTTGAGCAAGTTGTGACAATGCTGATGAAAATTGGTCACAGTTTTCTATTTTCATACAATGCAAAGTAAAATGGTGGCAAATTGAAGCAGAAGACGTACATGTAGTCGTAGAACCGATGGACGGAGTCAGTCACTGTGTTGTAACAGTGGTTGCTATTGTAGGCCACATTGACCTGCAGTATTTTGATTGCAGAAATTGTCCAAATTGCTGGATTTACAGAAAACATGTAACACGGGATCACCAGTGTGGCATATAATGATGTTACAGTGAAATAATAATATATATCACCACTTTATCAAAATTATGTACTTTATTCACTTTGTGATAATGAAACATAACAATACAGAACAAAACTAGACATCAAGTGAGTTTGAAGATCATCATAAAGAGAGTTCACACAGATCAATGTATCAAACTGCCACTAACCACAGTTAATGGACAATTGCTTGCAAAAGTTGTATACCTCAAGTCCTACACAAGAATTTCACAAGTACATACAGCAGAATAGCTGATACTGTACAGCCGAGAAGGTGACCCCAAGCATCTCACACCACTTTTACAGAATGACATATACTGTATGCAGCAGTGTATCAACTTGTATGCTCATATGACCCCACTCTCAACAATTTTGAGTCATATGTTGCAGATAATCCTGGATGATGGTTGCTCTCTGAACTCAAAAGGGTAAGTCCTCTGGTGCAGCTCACAATGCCTGCAGCTGGAAATGCAGAATGCTGTATCACATACCTGTGTGATGGACACTTTCTTGTTGAGTACTTGGGTAATTTTTGGTTGGAGGATGATAAGACCATTGACATACCTGACAATGTAGAAAACTACATCTCATAATCCAAATGAATCCTGCCATGAAGAACAATCTACTTCCTGGATTGATGCATGCACCTGTTCAGAAAATTGCTTAGGCATTGTGTCAAGAGGATACATAATCACCAGAGTCATGTATCCTGATAATGCAATGTTTCAGCTTATGATGAAGTAGGAGATCTTTCCATACAAATAACTGGGTTCAATTGAGAGACTACAGAAAACCACAATGCTCAAAATAACCACATTCACTGCCAAACTCACAGGTGCTGCCACAATGGATGAGGAGTAGAGGCACATGGTGAATGTTTGGCAGGAGTTCAACATCTCTCATTTAGAGGGATATGCTAAACTGTTCACTAAGACAGATGTACACTTGTACACAAACATTTCTGAGAAATTCCAGAGTGCATGCCTGGGCATATACACTCTGAATTCTGTCTTCATTACACCAATTTCAACAGATGCAGTATTAAAAAGACACATAAGAACATTAAACTCTTGAATGATATTGATAAGGTGCATTTTTCTGAACGTGAGATTTTCAGTGAGTTTGGCAGTGCATGCACAGGAATGCCAAGGCCAATGGGTGAGGAAGAGGTGCAGACCATCTGATGATTTAGGTTACTTCCTTTACTTGGATGTAAACAATCTCTATGGGTATATCATACAATGAACTCTGCCATTTGGAGGGTTCTGATGGCTATCCAAAGAGAAAATCAGCAGAGTGGAAAAAAAGATCCATTGTGTGGCTATGGATGCTGGTGTGGTATACGTCCAAGAGGCAGACATGGAATATCCCATCAGTTTTATGATGCCCTGTCTAGAGTACCTAGTCCCATGAAATGGCTCAGTCCCCAAGCTGATGACAACACTGGGGAATAAGCAGAGGCACATTCTACACACTCTATAGTGTAGAATGTGCTTCCAGCAATGTTTCAGGATGGGAATGCAATTTATTAGAATCATTCAGGGAAACTCCTTCAAACAGCAACCTTGGCTGAAGTCGTAAATTGATGTTAATAGTGAAAAGAGGGCTCTTCAGATGGGTGATTTTGTAAAATATTTTTATCAATTAATGAATAATTCAGTTTTCAGAACAACCATGGAGAACATTAGAAAATACCAGAACCATGGAGAACATTAGAAAATACCATAAATTCTTACGTTACTATTGTGATGGGTGTTACGATGCTAGAGCTTACACTGCCAGGCCAAATTTTAAGTAAACTACAATATTCAATGAAGGGCTAGTTACTGTGAAGATAAATAAGATTGCACTGGAATTCATGATGCTTCTCTATATTGGCATGTGTATTCTGGATCTCTCCAAACTCCACATGTACTGATTCCACTATGAGTTTTCTAAACCATATTTCACTGGTCCCAAGTTACTTTATTTGGATGAAGACAGTTTAATCTACTGGGTAAAAGGCTGTGGTTCCTATAAAGTAATTAGGTACAGTCCCAAGGAATTCAACATGTCTGAATATGTGGACAATAATCCTTTTGGCATAGCACGTTAGAACAAGAAGTTCATTGGCATGTAAAAAGATGAGGCAAATCGATGTTAGTGATGTAGGCCTGTAATTCAGCAGATTACTCCTACTTCCCTGTTTGGGTATTGGTGTGACTTGAGCAATTTTCCAGCCTTTAGGTATGGATCTTACTGTGAGCCAGTGGTTATATATAATTGCTAAATATGGAGCTATTTTATCAGCATACTCTGAGAGGAACCTGACTGGTATACAATCTGGACCAGAGGCCTTGCCTTTATTAAGTGATTTAAGCTGCTTTGTTAAACTGAGGATATCTACTTCTATGTTGCTCATCTTGGCAGTTGTTCTTGATTGGAATTAAGGAACATATACTTCGTCTTCTTTGGTGAAGAGGTTTCAGAAAACTGTGTTTAATAACTCTGCTTTAGTGGCACTGTCATCAGTGACTTCACCGTTCTTATTGCCCAGTGAAGGTATTGATTGCATCTTGCCACTGGTGTGCTTTATGTGACCAGAATCTCTTTGGGTTTTCTGCCAGATTTCGAGACAGAATTTCGTTGTGGAAATTATTAAAAGCATCTCGCATTGAAGTATGCACCATATTTTGAACTTCTGTAAAACTTTGCCAATCTTGAGGATTTTGTGTTCTTTTAAATTTGGCATGCTTTTTTCGTTATTTCTGCAACAACGATCTGACCCGTTTCGTGTGCCACGGGGGTCAGTACCATCACTTATATATTTATGTGGCATATATCTCTCAATTGCTGTTGATACTATCTCTTTGAAAACATTCCACAACTTTTCTACACTTAAGGGGAGTTGGAATGCCCTATCTCGCCAATGTTAAATTTGCTAACTTTGTGTACCTTTTTCTTTGGAACTATTATCTTCAGAACTTTGAAATTCTGGCAGAGGTTTTCAGCATATATTGTGAGCCCACTGAACTAGAACCAATGTTTTCTTTTTGTTGGTATAGTATTTATGAATTTTTTACCATTAAGCCATTTTTTATTGGAAAAAGTATAACATAAACTTCCCTAGTTCAGAGAATAAGCCAGTTCTTGTCATGATTCTAGTTCAGTGGCCTCTTTGAACTGTTTTGCAGCATTTCTGAAAATTTGAATGTTGTTGGTTGAGTGGTTTATGAGATAAAGGTACATGTAACACTAAAAATGTCAAATGCCAGAAAATGCGATTAAAGTAATTTATTATGAAAATTCACAAATACCTTTTATTCTATTATCAAAAGTGTCCAGCAGAGTAATCAGGGTCATCTTCTAGTTCTTCTTCTTCACCTAGAAGCTTTCTTCTCCTTGCTGCCCTTGCTTTTTTTGTATTAAATTCAGCTGCATACTGAGCCTTCCTTACTCGCACGCTGTCCAGAAGCTGAAGACCTCTGATGGTGTTGATACCAGGAGCAATGCCGAGCCTTGCCATGACCTTTAGCCTACCCATATGACCATCATTGAATGAAATAACAGCATCACTGACTCCCCATTTCAATGTTTTTATCCCAACAAATACATTCTTAGGTACACGAGTCCAAATGAGGTTGTTGAACGACTCGTTTTGATTCTGGGTACAACCATGAAGACATTTTCGCAGAAGATCAGGATGCCCCAAGTCTCTATATATTGGTTTAATTACTTCCATAACAGCCAATGGAATATAATTTTTATGGTGATAAGGATCCCCAGTAGCTTGAGATTTTCTATAATTGCACCATGACTGAGGACCATCTGGACAAGCAAAATGTTGAGGATTATCATCAGTTGATGATCGATGTAAATATGTGGCCCATACAGCTTGTCTCATTTCCTGCAAATTATTTGCATTATTTCTTATTGCCATACCATAGTATTGTTGTAATTCATTTATAATTTTATCTGACAGGCGACCTCTAATGGTTTTACCATCTGACAAAATTTTGTCCTTCAGATTCTGTTTCAGTTTCCTTAGACGAGTGCCCATTCGTTTCTGAACATGACCGACACATTCTAGTTTAGTTATTGTCTTATTGACATATGGCATGGATTCTGTAACACTTTTGTATGCCTTGGAGTCCCCATCTCCAAGGAATTTTGTGTAAAATACTCCCCGTTCTTTTTCTGATCTGCTAAACATTTTCACAGCAGCGGCAGCCTCCATGCCTCCACTCGTACCTTCATAATTCTTGCTACATATGTGAGCTGCTTCTATCTTACCAGATGCACAATGGTAACAATGTTTAGTGAGCACTTCATAGTCCAAAACTTTACCGCTGTCCACACTAGTAACAGTAGCAACAGCATTTTTGGATGTGTGACCCCTTTTCTGCCAGGTTCCATCAAAAGCAACAGGGATATCTGGGTTTCCTTCATTTATATATTTTGCTTCACTGGCAGCAGCTTTCATTGATAAATCTGCTACAGACTGAACAGCATCTCCTATCACTTCAGTGTAATTGTCAATTTTAGCAGGTGGAGGTGGAAGATTCATTATGGCACAAAATGTTTGAGCAGCAGTATGTCCTTTACCAATTGCTCTCATTGCATACATTAGCCTGATATTACTCTCAAACAAATTGCTACTGCATGTTTTAGAGCTCCAAAAACAGGTCTCATTTTCACAACTGGCACAAACTATAGCAATTTTGCAGGAAAGTCCTATAGATTTTGTTATGTTCATATCAAAAGAACCTCCACAAAGATTACAACACAAACATTTCTTCATAAACTCAGTAAAAACAGGAAAGTCGACTAAAACATATTGTTCATTAGAAGCTTCATCTGTAATTTCACTTGCACAGTTTGATAACTTCTTTTTTGATGCACTGGTGGGCGTGTCTCCTTCACACATCTCAGCTGTACAAACGTCAGAACTTTCACCAGCATCAACAGGTGCTGAAGCAGAATCACTTGAACAAACGTTATTTGTAAATCTATTACCGCGAAACTTTCGCTTTTTAAATAATGATGCACTCCTAGGCATCGTAGAAACTACGCACTCACCACTGAAAGTCAAAACAAGACAGATAACAAACTCCAAATGAGCGACAAACTAAACTCGAGGCTCAAAACAAACACTCACAGATCAAAAACTGAACAATAAACACAGCTAGTCGTAAAAACAATGGTACCTATGGAAGGATCAAAGATTCTACAACTGAAGAGTGAAATCCACAGCCTTCTATATGTAATGTTTTCGGAAATGCGAAGATTTAAATGTGTACAAATCACAAGATGGGTAACTTTGCTGGGCGCACATGTAATTTTGAAAAATTAAATAAAAATACTTCCAATTGGAATTTCTTAACAAATTTTGCACCATTTTAAGCAGAAAATTTCAAATTAAGTTATAAGGTTAAAAACTGAAAATGTGAATTTTTTCCATTTTCCGGCATTCCAACTCCCCTTAAATGATCAGATCGGAAGGAGTGAAGACTGTCTCTTAAAAAGGAGTTAAGAGCATTTTTATCAGCTTTTTTAAATAGATATACTTTGCTTTTCTTTTTGATGGTTGTAGGTGTTACGGTATTCAGCCTAGCAGCTACCTTGTGGTCTCTAATCCCTGTATTTATCACAACACTCACTATTTATCCACGATTATTTGTTGCTAATATGTCAAGTATGCTTTGGCAACCATTTACGCTTTGAGTGGGCTCAAGAACTAATTGTTCAAAATAATTTTCTGAGAAAGCATTCAGTAAAATTTTGAATGATATTTTATACCTGCCGCCGGCTTTAAACGTATAATTTTTCCAGCATATAGAGGGTAGATTGAAGTCACCCCCGACTATAATTATATGAGTGGGGTACTTATTTGAAATGAGACAAGTTTTCTTTGAACTGTTCAGCAACTATATCTTCTGAGTCGGGGAGTGGGTAAAACGATCCAATTAATAGTTTAGTCCGATTGTCACATATAACCTCTACCCATACTATTTCACACAAACTATCTACTTCAATTTCGCTACAAGGCAAACTATCTCTAACAGCAATAAATACTCCACCACCATCTGTATTTATTCTATCCTTTCTAAACACTATTAGATCACTTGAAAAAATTTCAGCTGAAATTATTTCCGGCTTTAGCCAGCTCTCTGTACCTACAACTATTCGAGATTCAGTGCTTTCTATTAGGGCTTGGAGCTCTGGTTCTTTCCCAAGACAGCTATGACAATTTACAACTACAATACCATCGTTTCTACAACTATCTTACTGTATTTTACCTGCCCACTTTTAGACAGTCGTCTCTTCTGTGGTTCCCTGAGACCTTTTAACCTAAAAAACCGCCCAGTTCCTTCCACACAGCACCCACTACCTGTGTAGCCACCTCCTGTGTGTAGTGGACTCCTGACCTATTAAGCGGAACCCGGAAACCCACCACCCGATGGTACAAGTCAAGGAATCTGCAGCCTACATGGTCACAGAACCACCTGAGCCCTCCACTCGACACTGGACCAAAGGACCACAGTCAGTTCTATCAACAATGCTGCAGATGGTAAGCTCCATCTTAATCTTGGAAGCAAGACTGACAGTCTTTACCATTCTGTATGCTGCCCGAAACCAGACAGAATCTGCTCCAATCCAAAGCGACACACGTCATTGGTACCAACATGAGCTACCATTTGCAGTTGACTGCACCCTGTACTCTTCATGGCATCTGGAACCACCCTTTCCACATCGAGAATGACTCCCTCTGGAATGCACACAGAGTGCACACTGGCTTCCTTCCCCTCCTTCGCAGCCATGTTCCTAAGGGGCCCCATTACGTGCCTAACGTTGGAGTTACCAGCAAACCCACCCTTTGTGAATGCCCAGACCTTGTGGGCCGAGAAGCTTCCTCTGGAACAGGATGGACGACTGCATCTGGCTCAGAGACATTGTCAACCACAGATAATGCCCGAAACCTGTTCATCAAACGAACTGGGGAGGCCCTATGATCGGCCCCTCGGAAAGTTTTTCGCTGGCTGCCAGACTTTGGAATGATCTCCCTCGACAATGGGTGAAGGGTCAGCATCAGTGCAGGCAGTACCCAGGGCGGTCACAGCAGTGCCAATTGGAGGACATGTGGGACATGCTTGACGTCCCTCACATCCCCACGTCCAATCCCCCACAGTGATGTCCTTTAGCAGCAGCCTCAAGCTGTGTGACGGAAGCCAACACAACCTGAATCTGTGAACGAAGGGTCGCCAGCTCAGCTCGCATCTGTACACAACTATCACAGTTCCTATCCATTACTGCAGTCACTCCTGTTTGAAGCTCGTAAAAATATGCAACAAATAAATGGTGTATTCGCCTTATTAGCAGCAGGAACTAGCGGCACTGCTCTCGCTGACGGTCTAACTGACTGTAAGCTGTTCTAACTAAACAAACAAAAGCCTGTGCTATACAAGGCTCGATACAATGGTCGATAGCAACGGCGGTACTGTACACTGCACTGTTATTGAAATAAAAGGTTGTGCCTAGTAAGCACTCAAACACGTAAGAAATTACAAAAATAAACTAGTAACTACACAGATGACTGAAAATAAGTCACTTCTGTTTGAAGCTCGTAAAAACATGCAACTAACGAACAGTGTAGTTGATGTATTAGTATCAGGAACTAGTGGTTGTGCTCTCACTGACGGTTTAACTGACACTGAGCTGTTATAACTAAATGTAAACTAAAATAACTGTTTACTATTATTTTAATGATCAGTCCTGCTACAATAGACTGGTAGCATACACTTTAACATACTTTGTTTGCCTTACCTGATTAATGAGTGCTGCTTTTTTTATCCACAGGGTAGAGTAAGTGTTACAACAATAGTAATTCTTTTAATTCTGCTTGTTACAATGAGGAAATAGTAGTACAATATATGATTTTACTTTTACGTGGTCTTCAATATTTTCAACCAGACTATGATGTGTGGGTGTACTATTCATATATGTTGTCTTTGTCTTAAGTAGCTTTACCCTTAAGCCCTGGAAGTATTTACTATGCTCTATTTTTGTTTTTATTAACTCTACCACAATCTTTTGGCTATTGACTTTTAAAAACTTCTACCTATAGAGAAATCAATTATAGCATCCTTCTCTTGTAGGAAGTCAATGCCATCAAAGCATTCTACCTGCATTTGCAAGATTTAACATCAGTAGCTCCTATGATTTTACAGTTTTTTACTGGGTACATGGATACTTTAGTAACCTCATGAATCTTATTAAACAAACTGTACAACATAATACTCACCATATCACCTGTATCTGTTATGGTCACAGTTGGTATCTTTCCCACTATGGCTTGGACAGCCTTTACGACATTTAAAATAGTCGGTAGTTAGTTCCTCACTGATGTCTGTGTCATTGTTGTAACATAACAGATTTACTTTATTATCCACATTGTCCCCGGTCCATCTCACAGCCATTATTTGAGGACACAATGTGGCTGAAAATAATTTGTTGACTATGAATTTGCAGGTTGTGGCTCTTCTGCCTCTTCAGCAATTTTCACAGTGGTGTTTTATGCCCGCCAATCATCTACAAAAATATGGTTTTATATGGGGACTTCATGCATATTATTATTATTATTATTGTTATGCATGGATGGTTGGTCACAATTTTCCATTTGGAAATTCCACCTATTGTTGCTGTGCCTATTACTTGGTTTTCTTTTTATTTGAGTTTGGTGGACTGTGATGAATCTGGTGTGCATTATTTGTGGGATGCAGCCTCACCTGCATCAAATATTTACCTGATTCTCTCTTGTCTCGCTGTGGTTGTACCATAGGGTATGTGGTGAAGGGGATCTTGCTGCACTATTGTTGTTATGACCATTCATTTTAAATCTTATTGTATATGCCCAAGTGAATCCAGCACAGAAATAAAGTGTTCAAGGTTTCACATACGTGGACTGGTTTGTCCCTGAGATCCAGTGGCAATTTAACCTTTAATATTCTTAGAATGTCCTTATTAGAAACAGGATTATCCCTAGTATTTTGTTTTATTTAGCTACTTTTCATAATACCCTATCTAATTATCTGAAAAGCTAAAATAGGTCATACAAATCACACTTTCTTGGATTATAATAATTTATAGATTAACTATTTATTTACAATCCTTATTTTTTTTTAATTTACAGCTACGTCTACTACTACAAAACTGAATTATAGTAATTTGTATTTCTCCTAGGACTTCCTGGATACTGCACCTGCAGTACTGTCCAAGATGAACCATGCTGACTCACTCCTTGGTACTGCTTTAGGATCCAACATCTTTAATGCCTGATGGCTATTAGGAACTGCCACATCTTTGTAGAGTGCACAGTCCTGCAATGTATGTTGTGGACTGCCGCAGTTGCAGCTATCATTCATATGTCTTTTGATTTTCTATAGGTACATAACATACAGGTCATTACCAGTCAGGTAATGTATCAATCTCTCTGATGTTAAGGGGAAATTTGTACGTTCGCCCACCTGCACTTGAGAAGTCCCATTCATTTTGTCACAGTTGTAATTTGTGATCTCTTATTAACTTTCTTGCATTAGCCTTAGTTGCAAGCCTTTCCTTAAACAATAAAGGGTTCCCCTTTTCCTAATTTTCAAGTCCAGTGAGCATATTCCGAAAATTACTAACAAAGCTTCATTCAGCATAGTGTAGTGGGTGCATGCTAACCTTAGTAGCACTCCACATTAAACTCTTCTCTCTAATGATGCTGGTTCCACCAGCTGCAGTCTTTGAGCCAAAATGCTCACACCATATCCTACAACTGATGCTAATGTAGATTGGTAGTATGCTCTGGTTGTTTTCAAGGGAAGCAGATATTGCCCGTTTGCAAAAGTTATAACTTTATTGATTACTTCTGTACCATTTCTACCTGTTTCATTTATATGATGAGCAAAGTTACTACATTCATCCAGAAATACTCATAGATTTCTAGTTACTACACTTCTAATCATTACGTCATGTAATTTTATTTCAGGGTATGTTCCTAGGTTCCCTTTCAGCAGGAGGTACATTGTTCAGTGAGGTGCTAGTGACAATTTACACTTTGATACCAGCCCTCAGGTTTATGGTGCAATGCATTAGATTTGTCTTCTGTAATTCTTCTGGAGTCACTACTTACAATGAAGAGCACAACGTCTGCAAATGCTACCAGTTCACTTTTGTCACCGTTGTTATGTAACATCTGTAGTATGGGCACCAGTGGTACATTCCAAACCTCTTGACCACTCACTGAGCCTTGTGAATAGCCTTTTGTTATTGTCTTTGTATTTTCTTTCCTGGTCATATTAAAGAAGCATGTCTCCCATGGCAATAATCTATGAGGCAGCTGTACAGCACTTTTAGACACTCCAGCTCCCTAAGAAGACCAAAGAAAGTCAGCCACCATGGGTTATCGAAAATACTATCATTATCAATGATAATCACTAGAGTGTACCAAAAATGAATATCTGTCACAAATGAAATAGCTTTATTAATTGCATCATCAGTGACTTGCCTCTTCTAAACCTGTACTCGTTAGGGCTCATCCTGTGTGGCAGACTATGATCTTGTAATCTCTTGCATAATACCGGTAGTGTTTGAAATGTCTTGCTGAGAATGCTCAAAAGACAAATTGGTCTGTAGGATTTGGGTATAACTGCACCCTTGTCTTGCCCTTTACTAATTATCACCATGCAGATACTTGCTTGCAACAGACACTCCTTCCTGGACACCCCAAGACCAGTATTAGCTTAGAAGACTAGCTCAAACTGCATATAATCTTGACAACTCTCTGCAGTCTTGGTAGACCAAAGGGTGGCTTCCCCCTGAATGACACCTGTGATGAAGTGAATTCTTCATTGATTGTTCCATGACTCTGTAGCACACCTTTAAATGATTTAGTGAATGCAATGTGATGAATACTTTTTTTACGCAGAGTGAACACTTAAAATTTCCTGTTCTTTAGCAAGTTTTCATCCAGTAGCACAGAAGACAATTGTGGTGTTGCCCCTATCCCATAAAATACAGCATTAGGTGACATACCTTTTTTGAGGTGCCATGTCACGGATTGCGCGGCCCCTCCCACCGGAGGTTCGAATCCTCCCTCAAGCATGGGCATGTGTGTTAATCTTAGCATAAGTTAGTTTATGTAGTGTGTATGACTAGGGACTGATGAGCTCAGCAGTTTGGTCCCTTAGGAATTAGATTGATTGATTGATTGATTGATTTTTATTGTTGTAGAGACCTCAGAGATCATCTGAGGCATTACAAAAGTCAATATTACATAGTATAAATGTTACATAAATAATTACAAAAACAAGAAAAATATTACACAATACAAATCGCTGAGAAGACAGGTCTACAAATATCGTATGAAAAGACAGAACTGATGATACAGGACAAAACAGACCCAACACAGACATTGCAAACTAAATATGAAATAATTAAGAGAGTTCATAAATTTAAGTATCTAGGGGAATGGATTACACCGACAGGGTTACCAAATGTTTCACTACAGGAAAGAGCAATAAAGATGGAAACGGCATACCAGCTATGCCGAAATGTATACAATAAAAAGTCGATCTCCATCAATGCCAAGCTCAGGCACTATGGGCATGTCAAAAGAATGGCACCAGAAAGAACGGCAAAGAAAATCCTGGAATACATGGAAAGCAGAAAGACACAAATTAACTGGCTGAAAGAAGTAAAAGAAGACATTGCAGAAATGAACATTATACCAGAGACAGTTTACAACAGAATGGAATATAGGAATGCCATCAACAAAATACAGGGATTCAAAGACCGAACGCAATCAAAGAAGACGGGAACAACCTGGTCGCAAGAACGTAAAGAAGCCCACTCAGAAAAAAAGGAAGAAGTACTGGGAAGAACGCAAGAAAAAGCACAAGAAATGACTGATGCTTAGCGTAGTCCAAAGTTGACTGTAACGAATAATAATAATAATAATACAATATAAATATTACACAAATAATTATGGTACTTTCACACAAAAACAAAACAGAGAAACTTCTGGTACAAATTGATATTGCATAGTAAATTTAGCCAATTACAGACTTACTCATATTTAGAAGCATATAAACACTGATCACAAAGTGTAGTCATATCGTATTCTTTGCCCCCCTTAAAAATTCATCAATTTCATAAATGCTGAGCTCAAGAAGAAATTCTTTTACTTTTTTTTTGAATTGTTGAATTGGAAGATCCCTGATATGTTGGGGTATGGCATTAAAAAATTTTATGGACTTGTATAAGAAGCACTTTTGTGTTTTTTTTTATAGTTACATCGGAAAGAAGCTAGGTCCTGCTTGTTTCTTGTGTTATAATTATGTTGCATGTCATACTGTTGATAACTAGGATGGTTTTCCTTAATATGCATTACACTCTGTAGTATAAATATTGACGGCAGGGTCATAATCTGTAATTTTTTAAAGCTTGGCCTACAGTGAACTCCGGGTGCCAAGCTACATATCAGTCTTATTGCCTTCTTTTGTAGTTTGAAGACATTAGCTGCCTTGCTCTGATGTCCCCACAGTATTGTACCATAGGAAATGTGACTGTGTATTAAAGCAAAATAAACCACTTTAAGTACTGGCACGTTTAGACAAAGATTCAGCTTCCTTAGAGCAAATATTCCTTTGCTAATGCTGTTTCCCACTTTTTCTATATGGCTACCCCAGGATAATTTTGAATCAATTGAGATTCCAAGGAAATTAACAGCATTTGAGCTCTGCTCAAGTTCAGTGTTATTATTCCATGATACATACAGGTCTTCTTTTCTTTTTTTTCTTTTTTTTTTTTTTTTGGTTGACACAAAGGGAATTAGCTTTACACCAATTTTCAACCTTGACAGTGCACTGGTCTGCTTCATATTTCACCTTCTGTGCTGTTTCTGCAGTTATACAGACTGCAAGATCATCTGCAAATAAGTAAGTGCTAGTTGATGGCCCAACTATGTTACATGGTAAGTCATTTATATAAATAATAAATAGAATTGGGCCAAGTACAGAACCTTGTGGGACACCCATGCCCACAGGTAAGTAATCTGATTCTGCACCATTAAAAACCACCTTCTGCACTCTATTACTTGGATAAGATTTTATCAATTCCAAAGCACTTGTGAAGCCATAGAATTGCAGTTTGTTCAATAAGATTTCATGAGAGACAGTGTCGAAAGCTTTTGATAAATCAAAGAGTTTATTCTGAACCACTAGCTTGCTTTCTAGTTGCTTCACACACTGTGTTAAAAGTGATAAGGCAGATTTAACAGTTTCTAACCCTGATCTGAAGCCAAATTGACTATCAGTGAAGATTTTGTTTTCTTCAAAGTATTTTACTATTTGATTATTTAAAATAGCTTCTATCACTTTAGACAAGATTGGCACAATGGAAGCAGGCCTAAAATCATCACAACTTGATAGGCTGCCTTTTTTGTGTATTGGAGTGACTTTAACAAACTTTAGTGCCTTTGGGAACTGAGCCTCCAAAATACATATATTTACTACATGTGTTATCAATTCTGGCAGTTGAACTGAATCACACTTTAACATGGCTGAACTTAAACCATAAACGTCATTACTAAAACTGTTCTTCATTTTCCTCAGTATATTAGTAACATCCTGTACCTTGACCAGTTTAAAGCTAAATGTACTTTCAGGCTTTGTGGTGTTTCTCAGGTAGTATTTATGGTCAGTGGCTATATCGGAAGTACCAATCACCTTTATTATTTCTTGCACCTTCTCAGTGAAGAATGTATTTAACTGTGCAGCATTCAGATTACATCTTTCAGCCTGTGAAGTCATTTTCCTGTTGCACTGACTGTTAATGATATTCCACATTGCACGTGTCTTATTTTCAGATGTTAGTATTATATCTTCATTTTTTTACACCTGGCTTCCTTAAAGGCCTGTCTTAATCTTTTCTTTTTCACTGTGAGCATGTCTTTAAATACTTGAGAACCTGTACTTCTATACCAGTCATAATATTGATCACACTCCCTCTTGATCTTCAACACCTTTTCATCCTTGACCTTATTTACTCTAAGTGCCTTTTTATTATTTAGTAACTTAATGGGAAAGGACATCTTAGCATATACAGAAAGAGTAGATATGAGTTCTTCCACCTTTCTCTCTGTTGCATGTTCTCGATAAACCTGCAACCAATTACTTTTATCAATATGAGACTTAAACATATTTAGATAATCATAATTGACCACACATACTTTCTTTCCTGACATGTGCACTGAGTCAGTGTTACAATTTCTTGTTATATCTGCTCTAAGAAGTAGTGGCCAGTGGTCAGATACCCAGGTCTTAATTACCTCTGGCTTGAGATGCATTAACTCATTTGATACAACTATATTGTCAATACAGGTATCAGTACCTTTATAACGTGGCCTTGTTATTTCAGTGGTTGTAATATAAAGACCAAAAGAATTTAATAAATTATTTACATATGAGTTATAGATAGTGGACAACTGAAAATTCAAATTGAAATCTCCACAGATTAGTATCCTACACTTATACTTACAGACTGTCTCACATAAAGACACTAACTTGTTAACAAAATCATCTGTTGAATTGTCTCCAGTCTTAGTTGAGTACAAAGCTACAACTATTAAATTTAAATCTGTTAACCTAACAGCTGCAATTTCACATAACAATTCTAGAGATAACGCTTTAACTTTTGCTATTGGTTCATATTTAATCCCTTTTTTTATAAATATAACACACCCACCATCATTTTTATTAGTTCTACAATATTTGTCAGCTAGTGCGTAGCCCTCAGGGTAGTATAGATCTATTTCATCATGCTTTAACCAGCGTTCTACGAGACGGACTACATCTAAGTGATAAGTCTCTATGACATCTTCCACTACTTCCAACTTATTAGCTAAACACTGTACATTCCAGTGAAGGACATTAAAATTGTCTGATCTGTGCGTGAGTCTGTTTACCTTGAGATCTTCCTCCCCCTTCGGCCTACAACTAAAAAATCATTTAGATGGGAGGGAAACACTGTTTTCCGTTTACTCACCCTGTTAGTATTTGGTCTTGTTACTGGGATTAGTGATGATGATGATTCATCTGCTGCTGCTGCTGCTGCTGGTGGTGGTTGTAGTGGTTCTGCCATGACTGATGGTGGATTGTCAGCTAATGTTGTGACTATGCCTACTGTTGCTGTTGATGAGGATTGTCTTGCTTCAGTCGATGCTGGTTTTTCTGCCACTGGTTAGGGCTGTGCTGAATCAGCTGATGATGGTGGTTTTGTTTCTGATATTGATAGTGGTTTTTTTGTTTCTGTAGTTTTGATGGTTTCACTGCTGTAGTTGGTGGTGGTTGCTGTACTATTATTTGTGGCTGGCATGGTAATCTTGGTTATACTGTTGTCATCAATGTCTCTAAAATTTTAAAGCTGAGAAGTCTCTTTCCCTTTCCGTTTAAGTGCATACGATGTCTTGTAAAACTGTCTCTCTGTAGGTAGTTAACAGGTAGAAATTGAGCGTTTTCATACATGTTGCATATGTTCTCGAACTGTTTGTTGGCTTTCATGATTTCTTTATTTACACACATTTGAACATTTTGACATACCTTTGTGACGTAGGTCATTACTGTAACTTCCTTTATATACTATTTTCGTCCGCTACTCTGACATCAAAGGGTGGTGAGTCAATTACTTTTCATTCAAGTAATTTTAGCTCCTGTTGGACGTCACTAATCTGAGATGTGGTATTATCTCGCCACTTCATTAAGTCTTTGTCTAGTGGCATTTTAATTTGGTTTAACCCAACGTAATTATTTCTGTGGGGTTTCACTTGTGATAACACTTCAGTAACTGTCTGCTGAACAGTGCAAGGCAGTGCTGAATTTTTCATTAATATGAGTTTCCCTACTGGAAATCCATGTGGAATAATCTTCTATGAAAATTTTCCCTTTGTGTGCCAAATGGAAGTTTGATCTCAGCGTTTTGATCCACAGATAAATTTCCTATTTCTTAACCTAGTTTATGAACGGACTCTTTGAATTTTGCTTGTTAGTCAGATAAATGTTTCATCACACCAGGCAGGGCCTCATAGGCAGTTTTTAATGCTGTAATTTCGGTAGTTTAAGTGTCACATTGTAATGACAAATTTCTGGTGTCATTTAACATGGTATTTTTGTGTAATGTTAAATTCGACGTGGTAGTTGTTAGGATTTTAAATTGATGGGAAATATAAGTACAGAATTCACCTTGTTCAGCTGACATTTCCTTCATCATCTCCATTAAACAGCTAAGGATTGCAGTATTTGGATCTGGTACATGACTGGTGGTTGGATTAACTACAGGATTGATTAATTTGTTTTCAGTCCATGATTCTGTTTCATCTGATGAAGTGTCTACACCACCAATAACCGATACAGTGAATTCACTCTTATTCGAATTAAATTCAACTGCATGAGGCATTTTGGGTTCCATTTTAAAAAAATTTACCAACCTCTCCATAATACACAAAAAGACTAATCATGTATGTGAAATTACATAATCCAAATTATTATCAAAATGATTAATGTTGCTGAGCGAGATTGTTCTGGAATATGACATTAGTGAAATCAAACAGCAAAATATTGCTGCGCCGTTGTTCATGCTAGTGATGGAGAGTCATCTATCTTGTACAAATTGGATTCCCACTATTGTTAAAGTTAACCTTTTAGCTGCTACAGATATGCTCTGGCATTCTGTGCTGAGAGTGGCTTTTGTTGTGGCTGTACTGGTCGCCAAATGCTTGTGTCTATGCTGTGGGGCGCCGTACTGGCCAATATCAAATACGTATCTTTTTCGAAAATTATTAGGTGAAAAAATCTGGGTTTTGCACATCTTACAGTCTGACGTATTAAGTAGATAAAGAAATTAAATTCTTTGCGTTATCCATCACACTTACTGCGCTGTATCAAATTAAGTAAAATACTGAACACAATTTTAAAGCGTCTGCATAGATAGAAACACATTGCATAAACTTTACGTATGGTTGATTTTCGCTCAAACATTGCAGCGAATGAAATATAGACAAGATATCTAAATTTTATTTAAAATGGATAAGATATCTAAATTTTATTTAAATTGGAGAGCACGACGATATCTCATTTTCTTCTTGTGTTAATGGATTTTATATCCCACGGGCGGTCGCATGCGACACGCCCATTCGCATCCTTGTGCACTGTAAGTCATGTGGTCATAATAACAGTTATCTCTAGTAAACGATTCAAGATATGAAAACGAGGTATTTTGCAAGTGATAGCGATCAATGAGGCACTTATTTCGTATGATATATATTCGAAAGTTTTTTATTCGCCAAGACATGGAAGTTATTCTTCAGCAGCAGTGTGAGGTCGGCGGCTCAGTACGCATACAGACGTCCATAGCACTGAAGAGAAACACAAGCAGTGCATGTATACAGTGTATGTCCACAGCACCTGGGGAACAAAAGGGTTAATTACTATAAACATTCTAAATTATAATTTACTGAGTAAAATCTTGGTTTGAGTGAGTATAGGTGATAAATAACTTCACTCAACGTGCTGGCCAAAGCAATAGACAATGTGGTTCTTACTTTTTCTGTTACGATGTGGCACAGACAAATAAAATGGTTCAAATGGCTCTGAGCACTATGGGACTTAATTTCTGAGGTCATCAGTCCCGTAGAACTATATAAACATAACTAACCTAAGGACATCACACACATCCATACCCGAGGCAGCATTCGAACCTGCGACCGCAGCAGCAGCGCGGTTCCGGACTGAAGTAATAATAATAATAATAGTAATAATAATAAAGATTTTATTGTCTTTAGGCCATTACAGCAATTGACAACGTCAAATGAAGTTACAATTTATAATACAGTGTGATAAGGTATTGACTACTGAAATATTTTAGCTTATATTACAATAAATGTACAGTGGGTCATCTGTTGGATTACTGCATTTTACAGTTGAAGAATTCATTGATGTCATAGAACGGGTGGGCAATAAACCAATCATGCAGTCTTTCTTTGAATGTATGTTCAGGAAGATCCTGTATGGCATGTGGCAGCTTATTAAATAGCTTGTGTCCTGTGACTTCATAGCTATTTATTGATTTTGATAGTCTGTGGTAAGGCGTGTATATGTGTTTGATGCTTCTTGTGTTGTAACAATGTACATTTTCTCTACGTTTCACATCTTGTAGGTTCTTCTTCGTAAAGATTAAGACATTGTATATATAGAGGTTTATTACAGTCATAATTTTTTGTTTAGTAAATAAGGGTTTGCAGTGAGCCTTATGTGAAGAATTTGTAATTATCCTAATGGCTTTCTTCTACAATAATAGGATGTCATGTATATAACTACAGGTACCCCACAAGATAATGCCATAGAATATTATACTCTGGAAAAATGCAAAATAAGATGATCTGATGTATGTTTCAGGTACACAATTTCTGAGTTGTCTTAATAAATAAATTACTCTAGATAGTTTACTACTAATGTAGTTTACATGTTGGCCCCAGGATAACTTTTCGTCTAAATAAATTCCCAGGAATTTAACAGAACTAGGCTCATCAGATAGTGGCTTGTCTCTTAGAGTGAAGATTATCTGCTGAGTTTTATTTTAATTTAGCAGGAAACCATTTGCTCTGAAACAATATGCTGCATGAGTGCGTGTATTTTCAGCACAGGTTTTAAGATCATTAAGATTGTTACTGCTATGGAGAAAAGTCGTATCATCTGCATACAATACAGTGGTGGATCTAATAAACGAGGGGAGGTCATTGATCATTATCAGAAACAGGAAGGGCCCCAGTACAGATCCCTGAGGCACACCTACTTTAACATTTTCTATGTTTGACATTTCCTTACCAACACAAACTACCTGTTTACGGTTGTTGAGATAAGCTTTTAATAGTCTGAGACTGTTTTCTTTGATGCCGTAGAATTCTAGTTTCTCTAGTAGTGGCATGTGCTCAATACAGTCGAAGGCCTTGCTTAGGTCACAGAATGAGACCTGAGCAAAGCGTTTGTTCTCAAAAACTTTGAGGATGTAACTGACTACTGTGTCGATTGCATCAATGGTCGACAGATTCTTCCTAAACCCGTATTGTGTAGCATTAATTATTCCTAGGTTCTCAAAGTGAGATGATAATTGTTGGTACATGATGCATTCTATTACCTTTGAGAATGCGGGTACTATTGAAATAGGCCTGTAGCTAGATGGAGAGTCTTTATCTCCCTTTTTGTATACTGGGACGATCCTAGACATTTTTAACTCATCAGGAAAATATCCCTCAAGTAAGCACTTGTTTATGCAATGGGTTAAGGGGTAGAGAATGCGGTCACACACTTTTTTTAGCAGGTTGCATGATATGCCATATACACTCCTGGAAATGGAAAAAAGAACACATTGACACCGGTGTGTCAGACCCACCATACTTGCTCTGGACACTGCGAGAGGGCTGTACAAGCAATGATCACACGCACGGCACAGCGGACACACCAGGAACCGCGGTGTTGGCCGTCGAATGGCGCTAGCTGCGCAGCATTTGTGCACCGCCGCCGTCAGTGTCAGCCAGTTTGCCGTGGCATACGGAGCTCCATCGCAGTCTTTAACACTGGTAGCATGCCGCGACAGTGTGGACGTGAACCATATGTGCAGTTGACAGACTTTGAGCGAGGGCGTATAGTGGGCATGCGGGAGGCCGGGTGGACGTACCGCCGAATTGCTCAACACGTGGGGCGTGAGGTCTCCACAGTACATCGATGTTGTCGCCAGTGGTCGGCGGAAGGTGCACGTGCCCGTCGACCTGGGACCGGACCGCAGCGACGCACGGATGCACGCCAAGACCGTAGGATCCTACGCAGTGCCGTAGGGGACCGCACCGCCACTTCCCAGCAAATTAGGGACACTGTAGCTCCTGGGGTATCGGCGAGGACCATTCGCAACCGTCCCCATGAAGCTGGGCTATGGTCCCGCACACCGTTAGGCCGTCTTCCGCTCACGCCCCAACATCGTGCAGCCCGCCTCCAGTGGTGTCGCGACAGGCGTGGATGGAGGGACGAATGGAGACGTGTCGTCTTCAGCGATGAGAGTCGCTTCTGCCTTGGTGCCAATGATTGGCGCCGTGCAGGTGAGCGCCACAATCAGGACTGCATATGACCGAGGCACACAGGGCCAACACCCGGCATCATGGTGTGGGGAGCGATCTCCTACACTGGCCGTACACCACTGGTGATCGTCGAGGGGACACTGAATAGTCCACGGTACATCCAAACCGTCATCGAACCCATCGTTCTACCATTCCTAGACCGGCAAGGGAACTTGCTGTTCCAACAGGACAATGCACGTCCGCATGTATCCCGTGCCACCCAACGTGCTCTAGAAGGTGTAAGTCAACTACCCTGGCCAGCAAGATCTCCGGATCTGTCCCCCATTGAGCATGTTTGGGACTGGATGAAGCGTCGTCTCACGCGGTCTGCACGTCCAGCACGAACGCTGGTCCAACTGAGGCGCCAGGTGGAAATGGCATGGCAAGCCGTTCCACAGGACTACATCCAGCATCTCTACGATTGTCTCCATGGGAGAATAGCAGCCTGCATTGCTGCGAAAGGTGGATATACACTGTACTAGTGCCGACATTGTGCATGCTATGTTGCCTGTGTCTATGTGCCTGTGGTTCTGTCAGTGTGATAATGTGATGTATCTGACCCCAGGAATGTGTCAATAAAGTTTCCCCTTCCTGGGACAATGAATTCACGGTGTTCTTATTTCAATTTCCAGGAGTGTATATCTAAGCTATCAGATGATTTCAGTTGTTTTATGACCCCTTGTACATATCTAGGTGATACTTCGGAGAAGGTTACCATGCTTGTATTTAGTGACTGTCTACCCCAATTTTGGGAGAGTAGCTCTGATGGACTAATGTCTAGTTTGATAATTGCGTCTCCTATTTCTTTCACTGAATTAATAAAAAACTCATTGAGTGTTTGTGGTGGGATATTAATTTTGTCTTTTTTAGTATCTCTGGCAGCACTGTTAATTACTTTCCAAGTGGTTTTGCATTTATTGGTGGAATTATGTATGCTGTTGGCATTGTAGGTTTTTTTGGCTTGCAGGATGGCTTTTTTGTATTCATTCCTGCATTCCACATAGGCTGATTTGGCACAGTCAGACTTCATACTATTGTATATGTTGTACAGTAACAAAACTTGTTTCTTTAGATCTGTCAGCTGTTTATTGTACCATATATTTTGTCTGTTTTCGAGATCTGGATCTGTGGCTGCTGTCCATTATTTTGATTTTCTTTATGGGAATACTATGGTTAAACAGGGTCAAGAATGCATTAAAAAATCTATCAAATATTATTTTGGCTGGCAGGTCATTACTTGATGTATGATGTCCATCGACACTACAATGGCCAAACCAGTCTCTGTCAGCAAGGGAATTACGAAATGTGTTAATTTTATCCTCAGTTATGGGTCTGGTAATCACAACTGTTGGGACAGGTCTGTTTGCATTGCTCCTATTGAGGGGAATTTTACTTGCATAATTTAGAGATACGGAGTCATGGTCAGAGAATGGGAACACTACAACTTCGCATGTGTTTTCAGTGGTCTTGAAGTTTACAAAGATGTTATCTAAACATGCTTTGTTTCTTGTGGGCCTGTTATTAACATGATATAAATTGTATTGTCTTAGTAAGTTTTCCAGATCTGCAACACTACCCTTACATTTAGTAACATCAAAATCAGCATTCAAATCACCTCCTATTGCAATATCATAATGTAGGCATTTAATATTACTTAATTCACTCAATAGCATGTCCATTTTTTCTAAAAATATGTTAATGCTTCCCTTTGGTGATCTGTACATCGATACTACTATTAGCTTATGACTATTAATGATTATACCCGTAACTTCAAAGTGCTGTTCATCACACAAGGAATTTAGGTCTAGTTTGGTTATTGTACAATTGAGTGGGTGGTTGGAATAAATTGCCACACCACCTCTAATGTGCTCTTTCCTACAGTAGCTATTTACTATACTAAAATTGTCAAATTTGGCAACTGCGAGTTCATTCTCATTAGCCCAGTGTTCACTCAGACAAAAAATATCAAACTGGTTATCAAGACCAAACTCATTTATGATAAGTTCTTTACCTTTCAGTCCTTGAACGTTAAGGTAACATATTTTAAGATCCATGCTCTTATTGCTTACACACTGAACACTATGGTGATTGGTTTTCAAACGTTTTTCAGGGCTTATCTTTTGGATTTCTGCCTCTTGTTGCATTTACTAAAAAATTGTTCACTTGGAGTGGTAGCACATCTACTGTTGTATGCCTACTCTTCCCTCCTTGTGATGATATTGTAGATGAAGCTGCTACTAGAGGAATTGATGGAACTGCTGTTATGGTGTCTGGAGGCATTGTGGCATCTGGTGACTGAGGAGATAAGGTGGTTGCTTCTTCTTCTGCTGCTGTTGAATCTTGCTGGTGAAGTGTGGTAGGTACTGCTGCTGCTGCTGTAGGCATTGTTGTGGCAACTGATGACAGTGGAGATTTGGATGTTGCTTCATCTCCTGCTGCTGTTGAATTCTGTAGATGAAGTGTGGTAGGTACTGCTGCTGCAGCATTTGTTATGTGTGTAGGTACAATTGCTGCTTCCACCTCTACTTCTACTGCTGCAATAGAAGTAACCATTTCTTCAGGCTCTGCTTGCGTCAAGCAAGGAACTGGAAGAGCAGCAATTACTCCTTGGTTGTCAGATGCTTTCAGTATCATGCTGATGTTTTGGCACAGAATCTTCTTGCCTCTGTTATTAAGGTGCATGCCATGTCTCGTGTAACAGTCTCTTTGCAAGGAGTCCATGCTTATAAAATATGCATATTGGTAGGCCCTGCAAATCTTTGAGTATTGCCTGTTTGCTTTTATGATTTCCACGTTCACACATGACCATTCCGAAAGGTCATGCCTAGGTGGAATTCCGACTACAAAAACTGATTTTTCTCTTGTTGAATTTAGTATTGCCTTAAGCTTTCGTGTTGCACTGTGGAGGTCGTTTTTATATACATTATTAGCTCCAGCTATGACGACAATATGACGATCATTTTCAGTTTCTATGTTTCTAACGAGTTCTTGGATGGGTGCACCTGGTTTAACAATACTAGTTGCTTGTATACAATGACTGTAACGTAGTATTTTTGCGATCTCACGTCCATGGCTATCAGAGAATATTTTCACTTTGAGTTTGTCTTCACGTTTATTGCGGAAGTTTCTGCTCATGTGCTTGTCACTATATAGATTCGGCGTGTTGTTGTCGTCACAGTTTTCCGTGGATTCCACATTTATATCTGAATCTTGTGCATGAAAACGGTTTTTTGTTACCACAGTAATTCTACAGTCACTGAGTTTCACACGACCAACCCTTTTTGGCCTAGTAAACATATGTTGCCTTGTTGTTTCTGCCTTTAGGCCTATATCCACTTCAGAGCACTCGTTTATTGTAGGTAGGACACTGAAACTGCTTTTATTGCCGCGGTTCGTTCCATTCGTTGTATTTATCACCTTTTCGCTTCTTTCTTCCGTGATCATGCTAGTCCTGTGCTCCCAGTTCCGTGTTTTACTTGCTTTGGCGATCGGAATATTACGCGCCTTTTTCAGTTCGGCATTTTCATTTTCTAAATGCGCAATGCCCCGCCTTAGTACATCTACAATTAATTGCAGGCTTGATACACGTTCATTTAGCTTCACTATTTCACTGTTATAATTTACGTATGTTCCGTTTTTCACCATACAACTATAACTTTTGTTCACTTTCTCACTATAAACAACTGTGCCGGACGCCATATTGTGTTGTGTCTAGTGTCTAGAACCGCTCGGCCACTCTGGCCTGCTGGTACAGACAGCAATTACCAACAGTTAAAAATTTTCTGATTCATCCAGTTATCCATTATATCGTTACTTTACAGTTGTGTTTCGCTATTTTCCATGGTTTCTTTCGTGGCACATCTGACTTTTAACCTTTGAACCTCGACAAAATTATTTTCTGTAGTGCATGAAACGAAAAACGTGAAAAGTTATAACAATATTTTAAAGTTTAAATATCATGTATATAAAATTATATACAGTCAAGTCACAGTGTCGCTAATTCAACGAATCCCATAAAAAAGAAATAAATGAGAATATAATGGAATGACTGAAGTTAAAATCTTCTGAAAACTAAATGTTTGGATATGGGACACATGACAGTGACTACAGTAGGAACGTACTGAAAATCGCGAGTACTTACAATTTCACTGTTGAATAACGCCTGCTTGACCAAAGACAGCTCCTTGACCTGCGTCCACAGATTTTTTGCTTATCGAGCTTTTAGAAAGCGCAAATATGCGTGTGATGGCGTGCCGACTGCACAACTCCGACACATCATCAAAACAATCGTTACGCAACGTAGTTAAATAGCTGAAAGATAAACAAATTCTGAATACATCGTTACCGTAGTAAAGAGAGTGTAACCAATTACCTACCAAATAAAAACATAAGTAAACTTAGATATAATCATTATTAGTACCAAAATTACAAGTAACAAAGAAATGCGACCTTACATGAAGATGGACGGTCGATAAAAGACAATAATAAAGAGTTTTAGTGCCTCAATAATTTAAAAAAATTAAAAACGAAATCACAGCAACAATTGCTGTGCAGTTACATACACAGCCATTCTTTTAGTAAATTCAGCCTCCAAAGATTTTATTCTTATTGAGTTTTGTCTTGGATGACCACATACATTTATGCATTGTCTTAATAGATTTATATGCGCACTGTTCACATGGAAGTTACCAATAAAGTCACAGTATGTTTCTTTAGAATAAGGATGCCAGTAGCTGAATCTGCAAGCTGAAATCAGTACCTAAAGCATTGTAAATGTGGTTTAATTTCACCTCACTTGTACGTTTAATGTATATGCTTGCACATTCAGGTTTTAGCTGAAGTAGTGCCTCTCTGCACATATTGATGATTGACACCTCGTGCTTTGACATGCTACTGTTAGTAGCAGTATGTGATGGATTGTATTTCGCCAGCATCTTTCTCTCTATGAACTCTATAATACTACAAAGATAGTCCCATTTGCGACAGGCATAGTGCACTCTAGTTCCAAGACACTGAGCTTTCTCTATCTCAGTCATCACTCCCAAGTCACTGTGGGGTGCTATGCCTACATTCACACCTTTAGATCCACTTTCACTCAAATAGCAAGCATTCTGCTAACAACTAGCTGAACCTCAAGTTCTACCTGTCGCTGTGCTCTGGCACAGTTGAAGAAGATCAGATATGAAAAGTCACGAAGGCATCCTGTGGACAATGACTGCTGTTGCTACTGCTTTGGTGGCTCAGGCAAGAATGTCTACTCCTCCTTATCTGCAAAAATAATAAAACGTATGTATAGCGAAAACAACCACACACAGAATTATAGTAACAGTTAGCGGTGGACAGAGTAAATACTTGGTCCGCAGCTCGTGGTCGTGCGGTAGCGTTCTCGCTTCCCGCGCCCGGGTTCCCGGGTTCGATTCCCGGCGGGGTCAGGGACTTTCTCTGCCTCGTGATGACTGGGTGTTGTGTGATGTCCTTAGGTTAGTTAGGTTTAAGTAGTTCTAAGTTCTAGGGGATCGAAACAGCATGTCCAGACACTCCGGGATGATGAAGGCATTGAAACAGAGGATGACACGCGTAAAGCTGAAATACTAAACACCTTTTTCCAAATCTGTTTCACAGAGGAAGACCGCACTGCAGTTCCTTCTCTAAATCCTCGCACAAACGAAAAAATGGCTGACATCGAAATAAGTGTCCAAGGAATAGAAAAGCAACTGGAATCACTCAACAGAGGAAAGTCCACTGGACCTAACGGGATACCAATTCGATTCTACACAGAGTACGCGAAAGAACTTGCCCCCCTACTAACAGCCGTGTACCGCAAGTCTCTAGAGGAACGGAAGGTCCCAAATGATTGGAAAAGAGCACAGGTAGTCCCAGTCTTCAAGAAGGGCCGTCGAGCAGATGCGCAAAACTATAGACCTATATCTCTGACGTCGATCTGTTGTAGAATTTTAGAACATGTTTTTTGCTCGAGTATCATGTCGTTTTTGGAAACCCAGAATCTACTATCTAGGAATCAACATGGATTCCGGAAACAGCGATCGTGTGAGACCCAACACGCTTTATTTGTTCATGAGACCCAGAAAATATTAGATACAGGCTCCCAGGTAGATGCTATTTTCCTTGACTTCCGAAATGCGTTCGATACAGTTCCGCACTGTCGCCTGATAAACAAAGTAAGAGCCTACGGAATATCGACCAGCTGTGTGGCTGGATTGAAGAGTTTTTAGCAAACAGACCACAGCATGTTGTTATCAATGGAGAGACGTCTACAGACGTTAAAGTAACCTCTGGCGTGCCACAGGGGAGTGGTATGGGACCATTGCTTTTCACAATATATATAAATGACCTAGTAGATAGTGTCGGAAGTTCCATGCGACTTTTCGCGGATGATGCTGTAATATACAGAAAAGTTGCAGCATTAGAAAATTGTAGTGAAATGCAGGAAGATCTGCAGCGAATAGGCACTTGGTGCAGGGAGTGGCAACTGACCCTTAACATAGACAAATGTAATGTATTGCGAATACATAGAAAGAAGGATCCTTTATTGTATGATTATATGATAGCAGAACAAACACTGGTAGCAGTTACTTCTGTAAAATATCTGGGAGTATGCGTGCGGAACGATTTGAAGTGGAATGATCATATAAAATTAATTGTTGGTAAGGCGGGTACCAGGTTGAGATTCATTGGGAGAGTCCTTAGAAAATGTAGTCCATCAACAAAGGAGGTGGCTTACAAAACACTCGTTCGACCTATACTTGAGTATTGCGCATCAGTGTGGGATCCGTACCAGATCGGGTTGACGGAGGAGATAGAGAAGATCCAAAGAAGAGCGGCGCGTTTCGTCACAGGGTTATTTGGTAACCGTGATAGCGTTACGGAGATGTTTAACAAACTCCAGTGGCAGACTCTGCAAGAGAGGCGCTCTGCATCGCGGTGTAGCTTGCTCGCCAGGTTTCGAGAGGGTGCGTTTCTGGATGAGGCATCGAATATATTGCTTCCCCCTACTTATACCTCCCGAGGAGATCACGAATGTAAAATTAGAGTGATTAGAGCGCGCACGAAGGCTTTCAGATAGTCGTTCTTCCTGCGAACCATACGCGACTGGAACAGGAAAGGGAGGTAATGACAGTGGCACGTAGAGTGCCCTCCGCCACACACCGTTGGGTGGCTTGCTGAGTATAAATGTAGATGTAGACCATAGATGTTAAGTCCCATAGTGCTCAGAACCAGAGTAAATACTTAATGGTAATCTTCTTTTTCTCATCTGATTGCTGCTGCATGTGGCGCTTCATACTGGGTAAAGTACGAACAGCAAAAAGCGGCGCTCTTGCAATCGATCTATAAAAGTTAAAATTGCTGGAGGGATGGGGGCCTAGCTTCCACTCAATTGGCTGCTTGCATGATGGCATCGATGAACGCTCCCACGATGAGTGGGTGGGGGCAGATGGAGAGGGGTGGCCTTCACAGGGAGAAACATGTTGATGTCAGTGATTCCAGTAACGTTGATGCCGATGTCATCAACTTCAGGAATGCTGATATCAGCTGTTTTCCCAAAATTCTCACTGCCTTCTTACTAGCAGCAAGGAGTATGGAATGGAGATGGAAATAGGAAAGACAAAAGTCGTGAGAATAAGCGAGAAGGTAGCTCCAGTTAACATATTCCTTAATGGAAGAAAGATAGAACAAATAAAATCCTTTCTGTACCTGGGAAGTTTAATGACGTGGAGTGGAAGTTGTACAGAAGATACAAGGAGTAGAATGTCTGTGGGGAACGGAGCATTTAAAGAAGTTGGAGTAGCTACTAACATATAGTAAAAATTCAATGGAGCTAAGGAAAATATGAAATAAATGCTACCTGTGGATGGTAGTGTTATACAGGAGCGAAGCATGGACAGTTTAAAAGAAAGAAGAAAGATATTTGGAAAGTTTTGCAATGTGATTTTGGAGAAGAATGCTTAAGGTGAAGTGGTTTGCCAGACTTAAGATGGAAGAAGTAATGAACAAAATAAGGGAAGAAGAAAAAATCTTGGCTGGGACGCAGACTGTGCAGACATTTTATGTAACAAAGAGCTATAGAGCGAAAAGTGGAAGGAATGAGAGGTAGGATGTGAACTGGAATGATGGATGAAATTAGACGAGGATGAAGGAGGAATGGGGGCCTTGTGCTGAAACCTATCATAAGACATGTACATTAAAGAAGAAGAAAATATGCCGAAAGTACTGATTGTAGTCAGGCCACAGGTGTTGTTCACTATGCTTTTTTCAGGTAATCGGCTTTTGTGCAACATAGCAAACGTCAGGCAGCGCTTCTTACCCATCATCCTTGCTTCGTAGCTACGGATATTAACATATGAAAATGCCCTGCTCGAAAGTAAGTGTTCGAATCCTGGTAATGGAATAAATTTTCATTACCATAATTTGGCCAGCAAGAAGATAAGAGATTATGGCATAAAGTTTCTGGTCATCCACAATCTGTGTTAAATTCCAGACCAAGCAGCAGTTCTCATGGACTGAGGGACTGTATTACTTGATCACGATGACCGCGAATGGCGAGGAACAGGCTATAAGGTTTTTACACTTCTTCATCCTAACAGCAGCAACGAGCACACAGACATGACTCGAAACTGCCGTTGCTCTCATCACTGTCACCTTGACGAAAGAGCCGACGCTCATCTTGTCGTAATGACACGTGTTTCATGTCTAGAGATCACGAGTAAATGAACTAGATGCCTTTATTGCTAAGATAAGGTTTTGCATTTGCTGTGCAAACACAGAGTGCACACTTTCCACATTTTTCACGTGTACTGCACTTCTTACCTTTGTCATTAATTTAATGACTTCGAGACTGCCATTAAACCACATAATTTGTATTTAATACTGGGGTAAGAAACAGTACAACCTTACCCTATGAATTTCCCTCCTGAATAAACGTACAGTATTATTTGCTAGAGAATATGGTCGCCAATCTCGAAGAGACAAAATTAACAGTCATTTCTGAATAGTCACTCAAGAGCATGAACGGAACTTTTATTAAAATTTAAGTACTGGACGTTATGAAAAAATTAAGCCATCAAGTGCAACTTTGTATTTCTACTTTTGCAACCAGCATCATTGAATTATTCAAAACGAAATGATGATAATTATTAATTTAGCTGCTTTTCGTAAATCTTGCAACATCCTAAAAGTCACATGAACCATGAACTACGACAAAGCGGCTGTCGCGTTAAGCTAAACTAGTGGCTGACCGACCTTTGCTTAACGTGATTCAGAAGAATAAAGACCTTCAGTGCAGCAACAATAACTTTATTGCGAGCGCGTATCTGACGACGCCCGGCTTGCATTGACTGGTCGGAGTTACAAAATTTGCTTCCGGTCTCTACGGAAGGATCCTTAATCCTGGGAAAACTTCCGTAGTTATTGGAGAGAAAACAGTACTCGTCCACACAAGCCAGGAGGCACGGAACTACCTATTAACTCAAAAACAAGGAATAATAATAATAAACAGAACGTATATAAAAGCTAGAAAACACAGCGCCTCTAGAGGTTGGGCGCGGAACTACACAGACGTCGTGTACAGTAATTACGACCGCACAGCTCTGCACTGACACACGCGCGCACCACACACACACACACACACACACACACACACACACACACACACCAGCGAGCTTGAATTAGCGCGCGGCAGCGTCGCTACATCAGCCCCCCGGGCGGGAGCGGAGCGTCGGCGCCGAGATACCGCGTCGGAAAGTGCACCCGACGTCCAGAACTGGTCGTCCGCGTCAGAGGAACAGCGTCAGGCAGGAGTCGCATGTTGTGCTGCGTTGGGCGGCGGATGTTGTAGAGCCGGCGCCGGAGATGTGGCGTCAGTGTCTAGAACAGCGGGAGCGGAAGGTGGATGCCTACGACGAGGTGCCGCTAGTGGGGTGTCAGGAAAAACATACACAGGTTTAACGCGATTCAACGCAATAGTCGTGGTTTTGCCGTTCGCTAGAATATCCATGGTGTGGGCACTGCGCCGTAGCACTTCATATGGACCAGAATAAGGAGCTTGTAGAGGCGGTTTAACGCCCTCAGTGCGGAGCCCGACGTGACGACATTGTTCCAGGTCCTGGTGCACGAAAGTGGGCGGCTTGCCATGACGTGTGGCCTTCGGAGGACGAACCTTTGATACCACTCAAGCGTCGCAAGAAATCCGGCTGGCCAGTAGCAACTGTCTCTATGGCGTCAGCGTCTACAAAGTCACCAGGAAGGCGCAGTGTTTTTCCATAAACCAGTCCTGCCGCTGACGACCCCAGTGCTGGTTTGAAAGTCGTTCGTAAGCCTAACAAGACCACTGGTAGTGCGGTTGTCCAGATTTTTTTGTGGCACATCAGCGCGGCCTTCAAACAACGGTGCCAGCGTTCGATCATTCCGTTGCTTACTGGGTTATAACTTGTGGTTTTATGGTGGGTGTAACCACAGAACTTGGCCAGCTGTGAGAACAGGTCTGATTCATATTGCCGTCCGCGGTCAGTGGTAATACGTAGTGGGCACCCAAATCTTGCCAACCAAGTCATTGCCAAAGCGGAAGCTAAAGTGTCTGCTGTGATATTATCCACCGGCACTGCCTCCGGCCAACGTGTAAAACGGTCGATCATTGTAAACAGATATCTTTGTCCGTTCTAAGGTGGAAGTGGTCCGACTACAACCAAATGAACGTGGGCAAAGCCAGCGGTGGTATCAGGAAAATCGCCGATCGGTGCGTGTACATGGCGGTTAATCTTGCAGCGTTGGCACTGAAGACAAGATCGGACCCACTCGCGGCAATCTTTTTCTATGCCCGGCCACACGAAACGTTGCGATACTAGGCGGAATGTCGGGCGTACCCCTGGATGGCACAATCCACGTACTGTATCAGAAACTTGTCTTCTAAAAGCTGGCGTCAGAAAGGGACGAGGTCGGCCGCGAGAAACGTCGCAGTATAGCTTTGTATCTTCCTCCGGAACATCAACGTGACTGCTAAGCCAGTGACGCTGTCTACCAAGCGTGCGTTCGCGACGTCCGGCAGCAGGTGGTAGTGCGCCAGGGGGTCAGCCCGACGATCGCCTCCGTGACGTCAGCCACTGTAAAATTCCACTCGTACGGGCGACGTAGGCCGAGATGAAGCTCCATCCTCTGTGTGCCATATGTTGAGATGGAAGAATTGTTGGCAGCCGTCAGACGGAAGGCAGCTGGCGGCCGGCAACGATGTATGGCTGTTCGGGGTCAATTCTAGTGTCCGATACCACCCGTCGCCTTTGACCAATGACGTAATGTGCGATGTTATTTTGTTTGTGCCGCAGACTGCTGTCGATGAACGTTAAATGATTTTTCTGGATTTCCTCGTTTCGCGCGTATATTACGAATTCGATGTAGATTGTTTTGTTTTCATCTCGTAATTTGCCGGCCGGTGTGGCCGTGCGGTTCTAGGCGCTTCAGTCTGGTACCGCGTGACCGCTACGGTCGCAGGTTCGAATCCTGCCTCGGGCATGGATGTGCGTGATGTCCTTAGGTTAGTTAGGTTTAAGTAGTTCTAAGTTCTAGGGGACTGATGACCACAAATGTTAAATCCTATAGTGCGCAGAGCCATTTGAACCAATCTCGTAATTTGTTTTCGGCATCTTTTGTTAATGAAAGTAGTCGTGATTTATAAGTAGTCGAGATTTATAAGGTCTTGATTTCTGACGTTGTTCGTTATGGATGAGTCAGTTGTTTTTACTGCCTAAATTCTGCTTCAGAAAATGAGTGATCGTAAATCGACTATAAAATTTTTGCAATCATTGGGCGTCATTGCTGAATTTTGCAAGTGCAGTGTCTGTGGAAATTATATGGTTTTGATGAAGGTTGCGTCATCACGAACTTTCGACGAATTCATTTGGAGGTGCAGAAAAAAATAACATATGGAGATCCATACGCAGGGGGACGTGGTTCGAAAGATCGAGGCTGAATGTAGAAGTAATTGTCATGCTAACCTACTATTTTTGCTATGAATATTCTTGCAAATCTGTGATGCATGAAACAGGGGTTTCGTGTGGCACTTTAGTCAACTGGTTCTCGTTTTGTAGAGAAGTCTGCAGAGAATTTATAAAGTATAGGAGGTCATTGGGGGGGGGGGGGGGGAGGGGGCAGGGTTTATAGCTGAAGTAGATGAATCACATTTTGGAAAGAGAAAGTACGAAAGGGGGCACGAAGTTGTTGGGCTTTGAGTTTTTGGAGTAGTAGTTTCTGGAGGAGATTGTGCTGATGTTGTATTTAGGGTTGTACCAAATCGGACAAAGGAGGGCTTGACATCTTTAATAGAAGAGCATGTGGAAGAAGGTTCTATAGTCATGTCGGATGGGTTTGCTTCGCACAAGGGGTTGCGTGAAAGGGGTTATCATCATTTGCTCGTGAATCGCAATATTCAGTTTAAAGATTGTAAGGCGGGGGCATGTACTAATACTATTGATGGGTATTGGGGGGCTGTAAAATCTGATGTCGGGCGGGGAAAGAGAAGGATTTCTGTGTTGCAAGGCGATTTAGATGAATACTGTTGGAGGAAGAGTATTCCTAAGGGTTATTGTTTATTTCTTGCATTTATGAAAGTAGTCAGCAAAATGTACAAGCCTCGTTTTGTTAATTACGTGTTGGTCGGTCTGATACTTTTTTCTTGTTATACGTTGCGTTTTTTATGTTACTGTATTGTGCCAGTGCTACTTTTTTGGTTTCTCTGGAGGGAGGTTTTTCTGTCGTTTTAATGTTTTCTGGTTACAATGGTGGGCCGAGGGTATTGCTGTGTCTTTGCCGGAGGATTTATGTTATTGCTCGTGGTTTCATTTTTTTTTACTGTTTTAAAATTTTGCGTCTGATTGAGGGCGGGTGGTAGGGAAGAACTGATTTGGAAGATTTGGAAGGTACCTCATTCGCACCTGGCAGTTTGTGTTTCTTATTTTTTTCATTAGATATTCTGGATTTTGCTTCTTTCGTTACAATTTGACCTTCTAACATTATTATTTCTTGTTATGTCCTTATTTCGTTCTTGTCAGCCTCGATCTTTGACTTCTTTGGAAGTTCATATGCAGTAAGTTTCTTTTTATGTAGCCACTTTTATGTTTTCCTTTTCAATGTTTCTGCTACACTTCTCTTATTTTTACTGTCACTCCTGGTGTATCGATTTTACTGAGTGTTATTTGGCGCTACTATAGGTGTTGTGACTTTCGTGTAGTATAGTTATCGGTTGCCAGGTTTGGTCATTTTTGCGTTTTATTTCTTTGCGTGTGCAGTAACGTGTGTAAAGATTTTCATTTTTTGAAAGTCTCGTCGTATTCTGTAGTTCAGTAACAAGATCATTTTTGAAGCACGTTTCTGGTATAAGAATTTTGCGCAACAAACATTAATATTGGAATCGGTAACTAGAAATGACCTACATAGGATGCTTCTAGTTACCGATTCCAACTATTCGACGGTTCATTATTTCGATCGTTTTTGCAGTACGTGTGGGAAATATAATGTAATATATGCACTCGTAATTGCTCTTGTGTTTTTATTTATTTCAGTCATCTTCAACTCATTTGAATGAAATTCGCGCATAAATAATAGTCGCGTTAAATGTATTATCTTATGGCATATTACATTCGTTTGTTTAAGAGTATGATCCGTTCCGTTCATAGATAGTCCATTGTAGCATCTCTGCCTTACGTATGACATCATTGGTCAAAGCCGACGGGTGGTATCGGACATTAGAATTTATCCGCTGTTCGTGGTATAATACTCAGGTCCGACCCAGCGTCAATTAAAAACTTTACGCCGGAACACCTATCGGTAACGAACAGGCGCTTGGAGGATAACTGGCAGTCGGTTGCGCCTATTGTCGACCGCCGGTGGTGTTTGGGTGCGAGCATGGCGATGTGCACTTCCTTGACTGATCGCCGAATCGTCGGTGGTGCCAGCACAACGGTACCTCGCCTTGCGGAGTGGTAGTACCGCCGGAAGATCTGCTTCTCGAACGTCGCCGTCTGTATCGGCTTCTTCTATTGTTGTCGTCGTCACGTGCCAACAGCGCACTGACCAGGGCGCACAAGAGCTCAACCTTGGCCGCGAGTGAATCGTGGTCGGCCCGTGCTACAGACGCGGTACTGTTTGTACTGTTGTCGAACTCCGCGACTGCGCTGACCTGAGCCGGTGTTATCGCGTCCTGAATCCGATGTGCTAGCTGCGCCACGTCATCCAGCGGCATGTCCGTTTGTGAGGCGATTATGACTTTTATTTGCGGCGGCAACCTACTGCTCCACAGCGTTCTGAGCAGACTGTCTGGCACAGTAACGGTGTCAACTTTGCTGCGTAGATGTCTCAGGTATTGAGAAGGCTTCCTGTCGCCAGTTTCTTCCTGTGTCAGAACCTGACGTATCCGGTCCTCTTGTGACGCGGCCACCCGTCGAATCAACTCTGATTTTACCCTGGCATAAGCTCCAGTCTCGGGCGGTGCTGTGATTATGTCCTGCACCTCGGCTGGGTAACGTTGGTCGAGCTGGCTCACAATCAGCGCAAATTTAGTTGCTTCGGCCGTTATTCCAGCGCAGCCAAAACTTGCCTCTGCCTGCGCGAACCTTACCGGGTTGTCGGGCCAGAACGGCGGCAAACGGACTGCAATCCTGGAGACGGCCTGCTGTTCGGTCATTATGCGCTCGTTCCTTACGTAGCTCACGCCTGCTTCTTCTTAATCACGTCGGTTTCTGCTTGGATCATGTCGGGGTCACCACTTGTCAGGTTCAGCTAAACTGGTGGCTGTCCGACCTTTGCTTAACGTATTCAGAAGAATAAAGACCTTCAGTTCAGCAACAATAACTTTATTGCGAGCGCGTATCTGACGACGCCCGGCATGTATGGACTGATCGGAGTTACAAAATTTGCTTCCGGTCTTTACGGAAGGATCCTCAATCCTGGGAAAACTTCCGTAGTTATTGGAGAGAAAACAGTACTCATCCACACAAGCCAGGAGGCACGGAACTACCTATTAACTCAAAAACAAGGAATAATAATATTAAACAGAACGTATATAAAAGCTAGAAAACACAACGCCTCTAGAGGTTGGGCGCGGAACTACACAGACGTCGTGTACAGTAATTACGACCGCACAGCACTGCACTGACACACGCGCACACACCACACACACACACACACACACACACACACCGGCGAACTTGGATTAGCGCGCGGCAGCGTCGCTGCACGACCATTTCAATAAATGAGCAAAAATTTTGCCTGTCTTTGAACTGTGACTCTTTTAGTTGTTTATCAGAATTAAAATAATTCAGGTAGCAATAAGAAATTAAGAAATACATTTCTGAGTACTGAAAGCATTTCATTTATACTCCTGTTGCATTACATGAACCTAGCATTAGTGCAGAAACATTATGATACTGTCTATAATTACTCTTTGATTAACAATATGACGTTGGAAAATGATGTGGGAGGAAGGAAATGATAAATTCTGAAGTAATACCAAGACACGTTATTATATACCATGACAACTCCAGATTTTCCTAAGATGATTGATCTTCCCTTCAAACTTGTAACTCGAAAAGAAAAGCGTTCTTGCTTTTTAACTGAAGCATAGAAATGTAGCCAGTAAACAGTCAACACATTATGGTATCTTCATGTTTCTTTTAGACATGTAACTACTGCTCACCATAATGCATATCTTGGCCGCAGTGCTTGCTGCACTTGCGTTGTCAGCTATTACGACACAGGTATAACCTCGAAAAAATCTTGCAACCGATACAATTACATAATAGAGAGGATTTGTTAGCCTACTGTAAATACGCACTGCCGACGGCTCAATTTACCATTGTGCAACATTTTGCTGCACCAAATTAACTGCTTGTTTAGCGCACTAGCCATCGACTGCACTGTACTGCTACGATTGACTGTTAGCTCTCTTTACACGTTGCGCGCCAACGCGAGTAAAAGGCACTAAACTAAAAGATTTAGTAAATAACTTGCTTCTGTGGTTGAAGGCCACGTTCAGAAATTTGTTAGAAAATCAGTTCCTCACAAGAAATCAATTAGTTACAAACATTAATAACGAAATTAACCTGATGTCAACATCGTTTCAATGAGACACATTATTAAGTACTTATTACAGAATTACCCACAGTTGATCAATGGTTTTAAAGACAAAAAGTACAAAATATAATCCATACTAAATTTTGACGGCAAAAAATACAATACAATGTGTGAATTATAGTGTTGTTACATTTCAAACCACTGCAGCTACATACTGCTGGCTGCAGTCAGGTCAGTGCCACATGACGTTAGATATTATGGCCCCATACCTTTGCGATGCCCCCCCCCCCCCCCCCCCCCCTATGAACCATGGACCTTGTGCCGTTGGTGGGGAGGCTTGCGTGCCTCAGCGATACAGATAGCCGTACCGTAGGTGCAACCACAACGGAGGGGTATCTGTTGAGAGGCCAGACAAACGTGTGGTTCCGGAAGAGGGGCAGCAGACTTTTCAGTAGTTGCAGGGGCAACAGTCTGGATGATTGACTGGTCTGGCAGTGTAACACTAACCAAAACGGCCTTGCTGTGCTGGTACTGCGAACGGCTGAAAGCAAGGGAAAACTAGAGCCGTAATTTTTCCCGAGGGCATGCAGCTTTACTGTATGGTTAAATGATGATGGCGTACTCTTGGGTAAAATAGTCCCCCATTCGGTTCTCCGGGCGGGGACTACTCAAGAGGATGTCGTTATCAGGAGAAAGAAAACTGGGGTTCTACGGATCGGAGCGTAGAATGTCAGATCCCTTAATCGGGCAGGTAGGTTAGAAAATTTAAAAAGGGAAATGGATAGGTTAAAGTTAGATATAGTGGGAATTAGTGAAGTTCGGTGGCAGGAGGAACTAGCCTTCTGGTCAGGTGACTACAGGGTTATAAACACAAAATCAAATAGGGGTAATGCAGGAGTAGGTTTAATAATGAATAGAAAAATAGGAATGCGGGTAAGCTACTACAAACAGTATAGTGAAAACATTATTGTGGCCAAGATAGATACGAAGCCCACGCCTACCACAATAGTACAAGTTTATATGCCAACTAGCTCTGCAGATGACGAAGAAATTGAAGAAATGTATCATGAAATAAAAGAAATTATTCAGATAGTGAAGGGAGACGAAAATTTAATAGTCCTGGGTGACTGGAATTCATCAGTAGGAAAAGGGAGAGAAGGAAACGTAGTAGGTGAATATGGATTGGGAGTAAGAAACGAAAGAGGAAGCGCCTGGTAGAATTTTGCGCAGAGCTCAGCTTAATCATAGCTAACACTTGATTCAAGAATAATAAAAGAAGACTGTATACATGGGAGAAGCCTGGAGATACTGACAGGTTTCAGATAGATTATATAATGGTAAGACAGAAATTTAGGAACTAGGTTTTAAATTGTAAGACATTTCCAGGGACAGATGTGGACTCTGACCACAATCTGTTGGTTATGGACTGTAGATTAAAACTGAAGAAAGTGCAAAAAGGTGGGAATTTAAGGAGATGGGACCTGGATAAACTGACTAAACCAGAGGTTGTACAGAGTTTCAGGGAGAGCATAAGGGAACGATTTACAGGAATGGGGGAAAGAAATACAGTAGAAGAAGAATGGGTAGCTTTGAGGCATGAAGCAGTGAAGGCAGCAGAGGATCAAGTAGGTAAAAAGATGAGGGCTAGTAGAAACCCTTGGGTAACAGAAGAAATACTGAATTTAATTGATGAAAGGAGAAAATATAAAAATGCAGTAAATGAAGCAGGCAAAAAGGAGTACAAACGTCTCAAAAATAAGATCGACAGGAAGTGCAAAATGGCTAAGCAGGGATGGCTAGAGGACAAATGTAAGGATGTAGAGGCTTATCTCACTAGGGGTCATATAGATACCGCCTACAGGAAAATTAAAGAGACCTTTGGAGAAAAGAGAACCACTTGTATGAATATCAACAGCTCAGATGGAAATCCAGTTCTAAGCAAAGAAGGGAAAGCAGAAAGGTGGAAGGAGTATATAGAGGGTCTATACAAGGGCGATGTACTTGAGGACAATATTTTGGATATGAAAGAGGATATAGATGAAGATGAAATGGGAGATATGATACTGCGCGAAGAGTTCTACAGAGCACTGAAAGACCTGAGTCGAAACAAAGCCCCGGGGGTAGACAACATTCCATTAGAACTACTGACAGCCTTGGGAGAACAAGTCCTGACAAAACTCTACCATCTGGTGAGCAAGATGTATGAGACAGGCGAAATACCCTCAGACTTCAAGAAGAATATAATTATTCCAATCCTAAAGAAAGTAGGTGTTGAGAGATTTGAAAATTACCGAACTATCAACTTAATAAATCACGGCTGCAAAATACTAACGCGAATTCTTTAGAGACGAATGGAAAAACTAGTAGAAGCTGACCTCGGGGAAGATCAGTTTTGATTCCGTAATTATCGGAACACGTGAGGCAATACTTACCCTACGACTTATCTTAGAAGCTAGATTAAGGAACGGCAAACCTACGTTTCTAGCATTTGTAGACTTAGAGAAAGCTTTTGACAATGTCGACTGGAATACTCTCTTTCAAATTCTGAAGGTGGCAGGGGTAAAATACAGGGAGCGAAAGGCTATTTACAATTTGTATAGAAACCAGATGGCAGTTATAAGAGTCGAGGGACATCAAAGGGAAGCAGTGGTTGGGAAGGGAGTGAGACAGGGTTGTAGCCTGTCCCCGATGTTATTCAATTTGTATATTGAGCAAGCAGTGAAGGAAACAAAAGAAAAATTCGGAGTAGGTATTAAAATCCATGGAGAAGAAATAAAAAATTTGAGGTTCGCCGATGACATTGTAATTCTGTTAGAGACAGCAAAGGACTTGGAGGAGCAGTTGAACTGAATGGATAGTGTCTTGAAAGCTGGATATAAGATGAACATCAACAAAAGCAAAACGAGGAAAATGGAATGTAGTCGAATTAAGTCGGGTGATGCTGAGGGAATTAGTTTAGGAAATGAGACGCTTAAAGAGTTAAAGTAGTAAAGGCGTTTTGCTATTTGGGGAGCAAAATAACTGATGATGGTCGAAGTAGAGAGGATATAAAATGTAGACTGGCAATGGCAAGGAAAGTGTTTCGGAAGAAGAGAAATTTGTTAACATCAAGTATAAATTTGAGTGTCAGGAAGTCGTTTCTGAAAGTACTTGTATGGAGTGTAGCCATGTATGGAAGTGAAACATGGACGATAAATGTTTTGGAAAAGAAGAGAATAGAATCTTTCGAAATGTGATGCTACAGAAGAATGCTGAAGATTAGATGGGTAGATCACATAACTAATGAGGAAGTGTTGAATAGGATTGGGGAGAAGGTGAAGTTTGTGGCACAACTTGACTAGAAGAAGGGATCGGTTGGTAGGACATGTTCTGAGGCATCAATGGATCGCCAGTTTAGTATTGGAGGGCAGTGTGGAGGGTAAAAATCGTAGAGGGAGACCAAGAGACGAATGCACTAAGAAGATTCAGAAGGATGTAGGTTGCAGTAGCTACTGTTAGATGAAGAAGCTTGCACATGATAGAGTAGCATGGAGAGCTGCATCAAACCAGTCTCTGGACTGAAAACCACAACAACAACAACAATCTTTGCGATACAAAACGCCCTATTTGGAACAACAATAATATGTTGGCGGAACGAACTTGATAATGAGTTAAACGAGTTAGGCAGGACCTTGCTCTTTAGAGAACAGTTGGTCAAATGGTAAGAGGGTGTTGGATCTTCTTCTTCTGCTTCTCCTTCTTCTTTCCTTCCAATGAATTTTAGGACATGCCACTCGTTACGGCTCTCATCATTTATACCTCTTTCGGGACCTTATCTCCTCCGATCCATTGCCTTATAGTTGTAAATTATTGTTCTTATTCTGCTATTTTCCATCGTATTTAAATGGGCTTTCTACTTCTTCTTCCAATTTTTTGTTTTATCGTAGACACAAAAATTTCGAGCTCTTGTTTGACCAAACTGTTCCTTATCTTATCCAAAATGTTCATCCCTGCTGCGTCGACTTGGCTTTTTTCTTTTTCGGTCAAGACGCATGTTTCGATTCCATAAAGAAGTACTGACAAAGCAAAAATTAAAAAAAAAAGTGTTATGTTAGTATTTTTGCGTTTTCTTTTCGATCGTTTTTAATTTTTCTTCACGTGGCTTTTAACGTGTTTAGTTTTATCTGTTTCATAATAAATGGCATCGAAGCTTAAATAGCAGAAAGGGACAACAGGTCGTTGGATCCCTGAATATTTTGCAGACTTAAGTAACACACGTCTCTACTTCCGGATTTTTTTTTTTTTTTTTTTTACATCGAAGTCTATGTAATTGAGTATGGCAAACAATGCTGCTAGGCACTTCAAGGTACCTTTAAATTGTTAATCAGTATGCAAGATGAACAAGTTGAGCAGAGCCTGTACTTTGGCCGTCAAGATCATTTGACAGTCGCATTGATTTTTCTGTCTGCAGTCGTCTCAAAAGTGAAGTGTATAGCACTCCCGCTGGGATGGTTGACTAACTGCAGTAGTGGATAGTACAGTTCTTGTCAAGATTACTGCAGAAACGAGAACAGCATTGCATCCAAATGCCAAAATGACACGTGGAACACATCCTTTTATAGGCGCACCACAAAGGATGGAAATCGGTAGATGTGACGTGCTTGTGCAGACAAACAAATGATTAAAATTTCAGAAAAAAATGGATATTTGTTCAAGAGAAAGAGTTTCACAAACTGAACAAGTCAAAAATGCTTGGGCCAACTTTGGCCCTTGTGGAAGCAGTTATACAGCCAGGTATTGATTGACAGAGTTGATGGATGTCCTCCTGAGGTATATCGTGTCAAATTCTTCCAATTAGTGCGTTAGATACTCAAAATCCCAAGATGGTTGGAGGGCGGTGCCTATAATGTTCCAAGCATTCTCAGTTGGGGAGAGATCCGGCGACCTTGCTGGGCAAGTTAGGGTTTGGCAAGCACGAAGACAAGCAGTAGAAACTCTCACCACGTGCGGGCTGGCATTATCTGACTGAAATGTAAGCCCAAAATGGTTTGCAATGAAGGACAACAAATGGAGGCGTAGAATATCGTTGGCGCACCTCTGTGCTGTAAAGGTGCCGCGGATGACAACCAAACGAACAAACGAATCCTGCTGTGAAATGAAATGGCTCCCCAGACAATCAGACCTGCTTGTAGGGCTGTATGGCTGGAGACAGTCACGTTGGTATCCCACCATTGTCTAGGGCGTCTCCAGACACGCCTTCAGTCTGGAATTGTCATCAATGATGAGTCCAGCTTCGAACTGAGCCCCCATGGCCAGGAAAGAGACGCCCTGAACAGCGGTGGTATACCTGCCATTCATCCTGACCAGGAGTGATGGTCTGGATGCCATTTATCTTCGTAGTGGGACCCCTTTGGCTGTCATCTGCGGCACCCTTACACCAGAGCGGTACGACGACGATATTCTATGTCCCGTTTTGTTGCCCATCATGATAAGCCGTCCTGGAATTTGTTTCCAGCAAGATAATGCCTGCCTGAACAATTAGAGAGTTTCTATTGCTTGTCTTCGCACTTGCCAAACCATACCTTGGCCAGCAAGGTCGCTGGATCTCTCCCTAATTGGGGAACTATGGGCAGGGCTCGATATTTTGACGATCTAGCGCTCCAATTGGGCAGACTTTGGCATGATATTCCTCAGGAGGACATCGAACAAGTCTGTCAATCAATGCCAAGTCGAATAACTGCTTGCATAAGGGCCAGAGATGGGTCAACACACTATTGACTTGCTCAGTTTGTGAAGCTATTTTTCTTGAATAAATCATCAAATTTTTCTGAAATTGTAATCATTTGTTTGTATGTACATGTACATCACATCAACCGACTTCCATCCCATTCGGATAATTCCTTCCTGTTGCGTCGTTTTCTTTCTTTCTTTTTTTTTTCTTTTTTGTCTTAGAGTGTATATTTATATTACCGAGGACGAGATGTAATACTGCTAGGGGCAACACGTTCGCAATTCTCTCGCAAGCAGGTCGTTTGCGGGCCTGTGTTTACTGCCAAAGTTTTGATTCTGCTACTGTATACTTTCGCAGATGTTTATTTACTGAAGAATACATTATGGTAATGACTAGTTGCTAAACATTCTATTAAAATGTACTGACAGTAATGGGAGTGTGACAGTCTCAGCTGTGCTTTCTGAAGTACATAACAATTTGTTCTACAAAATGAGTGCTGTTCTTGTGGTCTCCTTTTCAATTAATTAAGAATGTTTCTGGGGAGTAGAGTAATTATCATTCTTCTTGTGCAACAAAAGCGTATGTCTGTATTTAAGGACGTATCACTATTTGTTTGTACGCTACAAATTGTTAACGGTGTCTGTATATTTACTGTAATGGACATTTTTCTCCTTTTGAGTATGATGGAGCTTATATTCAAACATTTTTTTATTGATTTAGTTCTCCAAAGTCATGCATCTATTAACTGCAAGCTAGGTTCACTATTACATGTCTGTTCGCGATTGTGACGTCACGCTCAACTGCCGGGTGAGGTAGAGAAGAGGCGGTGAACGAAAGGGAAACCCCGTGCTCTTGTGACTGTCAAGCTAAAGAGAACAAACGGGGAACATTAACAAGAGCTACTTAAGATCGTTTGATCACTGAGTTTTTTACGGAGAATAGACGGCAATGTCTTCAATTAACGTTGACCGCCACAGCGAGACCGAGCAGAAGCACGTCCCGCTTACTGCTTGTTTGGTCACTGCACAACAGTTGCTTATTCTGTTTGAAGCATCTTTGTCGACGGCGTGAGATTGTTAGACAGTACTGGTACGTTGAAGAGATGTTTTCCTTTGTCTGTTACCGTCAATCACTTCTCCTAACCTATTGATCAATTATTCTTAAATGCCGTTCTTCAGATTAAATCGTTCCTTTCAGGCAAACGGATATCCAGAGCTACCACCCTGTCTGTAATGAAAGAGCTTCTGATTTTCGAAAAGCATTTAGGATGATAATTGGTATTCGATATTTCGCTGTTACTCAGCTATAAGAGTCACGGGAGGAGAGGAGCTACGGAGTTAGTCGCTATGAATGCTGCAGTGCCTGAGAACAGCCTCTCCAGTGAGCTGGGAACTTACAGGTAAAGAGGCATTGTAAGGAAATTATGATGTGCTATATCCGAAACTTGTGAAATACTCTGTCTTCTTCCGAAGTCTAGCAAGGATGACATAGCTCGCCGGGCGAGGTGTCGGAACATTGTCGCAATACTCATGGATAAAGGTATTCCTGAACTGATTAATGCTGTATGAAATATGTCGCTCACTGTCTTTCGGACCTTGAGCACCACAATATCACGTGACAGATGCACAAGCTCATGTGGGTGAGCCTCGCAGCCCGGAGATGTCAGATGTCTGTCTTTCCACCCTGGACAGATATGATGAATAACAGTCTAACAACAACGTGACGCGAGATGCATAAGTAGTCTTGTCTAAAAGAACAATATCTTTTAAGGATAGCTTAGATTTTTTATTTTAATTTTTTGTCTGCTCCGTGGATCATGTTTCGCGACAACACATCGTGCTGTGGAACTTCCAGTAGGTTCACAAATAAGATTCATTTACAATGTGAAAACACTGTTACTTGAAGGCTATTTACCAAACAAGATTTTTTGTTTTAATCTTAATTTAAAATAAAATTTAATAAATTTGATCCAAAGACTTCCATTCTACTCAGAAATTCATCTAAGGAGAATCATTTACCAAGGAGAAATGATTACAATTTATTTTTAAAACTTTTTTTATCTGCCAGCACCTTTAATTCCTAATAGATTTAAGTAGATATTTTTATGTCTGCAAACTTGCTCCTATGAGGCTGTTTTCTTTCTTTTTTTTGTATATTCTCGTCGATTTGGCAGTTGGGAGGACTGCTACATTTCTTCCTATTCCTGTAAGATCTGCATCATGACGACAGAGTCAGCCAGTCTGTACAGTAAAGGTAATCTGACTCATTGCTTCGCCGGCTGTCCTAGCATCTCGTCCTGTATGATGCTGAAGTATCCCCAGACCCAAAGCAACTATTATGATTTCGTCTGTCTGGAATCTGGTTCATCATTGTGCTTCCACGAAAGATACACAATAGTAGCGTCTAATCTAATTTGTTTCTACATATGACAACAATTTTTGAACACTGCGAGCTGCTCAGCAGTAATGCTGAACAAGTAGCAACTAAAGTTTGAACGACAGATCATACGTAATCAGTACTGTATGGGCACCTACTTACTAAAATACTGTGTGAAGCCCTTTTATTCAAGATATATGTTGTTAGTTATGTATCTTGGGTATAAGCCTACCGTCTGACAACTTCGTAACAAAATAAAAGTAGTTTTACGATTACTGTATTAACTTTGTGGATATTTACTATTTATAAATTAGAAGTCATATATAAACCTTTGGCTAGCACATGAAAAAATTAACGTTCATTACATGAGTAATATTACACATTTATGATATTTGTGCCATTTTACACGAAATCAGTAGATCATTTATGAACTCGCACACTGTCACGCTAACTTTAAGAAAATCCTATGTTTACATCTGATTCTTAATTTTCAAGTTTAAAACTAGCTTGTACTGATGATACTGATATTGCCGTTACAGAATAATGTGTTTTTGGTAATTAAACAAGTTGTCCATGGATGTCACGATTTCGTTCTACACCTGCATCTACAGATATACGTCGCAAGCCACCGTACGATGCGTGGTGGAGGGTACTACTAGTCGGTTCCTTTCCTGTTCCACTTGAAGATAGAGCGAGGAAAAAATGACTGTGTATATGTCTCCGTATGAGCTGTAATTTCACGTATCATATCTTCGCGGTCTTTAAATGAAATGTATGTTGGCAGCAGTAAGATCATTCTGCAGTCAGCCTCAAATGTCTGTTCTCTAAATACACTATGTGGTCAAAAATATCCAGACATCCCTAAAAACATACGTTTTTCATACTAGGTGCATTGTGCTGCCACCTACTGCCAGGTACTCCATATAAGAGATTTCAGTAGTCATCAGACATCGTGAGAGAGCAGAATGGGGCGCTCCGCAGAACTCGTGGATTTCGAACGCGGTCAAGCATTTGGTGTAGCTTGTGTCATACGTATGTACGCGAGATTTCCACACTCCTAAACATCCATAGGTCCACTGTTCCCGATGTGATAGCGAAGTGGAAACGAGAAGGGGCGCGTACAGCATAAAAGCGTACAGGCCGACCTTGTCTGTTGACTGACAGAGGCCGCCGACAATTGAAGAGGGTCGTAATGTGTACTAGGCAGACATCTATCCAGACCATCACACACGAATTCCAAACTGCATGAGGATCCACTGCATCAGGATCCACTGCAAGTACTATGACAGTTAGGCGGGAGGAGAGAAAACTTGGATTTCATGGTCGAGCGGCTGCTCGCTCATAAGCCACACATCACGCCGGCAAATGTCAAACGATGCCTTGTTTGGTGTGAGGAACGTAAACATTGGACGATTGAACAGTGGAGTGATGAATCACGGTACACAATATGGCGATCCGATGGTAGGATGTGGGTATGGCGAATGCCAGGTGAACGTCATCTGTCAACATGTGTAGTGCCAACAGTAAAATTCGGAGGCGGTGGGTGGTGTTATGGTGTGGTCGTGTTTATCATGGAGAGCGCTGGCACCCCTTGTTGTTTAGCGTGGCACTATCATAGTCTAGGCCTACATTGATGTTTTAAGCACCTTCTTGCTTCCCACTGTTGAGGAGCAATTCGGAGATGGCGATTGTATCTTTCAACGCGATGGAGTACCTGTTCATAATGCACGGCCTGTGGCGGTGTAGTTTAACGACAATAACATCCCTGTAGTGGACTGGCCTGTATAGAGTACTGAACTGCATCCTCTAGAACACCTTTGGGATGTTTTGGAACACCGAATTCGTGCCAGGCCTCACCGACCGACATCGATACCTCTCCTCAGTGCAACACTCCGTGAAGACTGGGCTGCCATTCTCCAAGAAACCTTCCATCACCTGATTAAACGAACGCCTGTGAGAGTGGAAGCTGTCATCAAGGCTAAGGGTGGGCCAACACCATACTGAATTCCAGCGTTACCGATGGAGGGCGCTAAGAACTTGTAAGTAATTTTCAGTCAGGTGTCCGGATACTTTTGATCACATAGTGTATTCTGAGTAGTGTTCCTTTAAATGAACGTCGTCTTCCATCCTAGGTTTCCCATTTCACTCCCGAAGCGTCTCTGTAACATCTGCGTGGTATTCGAATCTGCCAATAACGATTTAAGCAGCCCGCCTCTGACTTGCTCCGATGTCTTCCTTTTGCAGGTCCCAAACTCTCGAGCAGTACTTTAGAATAGGCCACAAGAGCGCCCTACAAGCGGTCTCCTTTACCGATGAATCACATTTCCCTAAAATGCTCCCAATAACCTCAACTACTGTCGTTACATGCTTGTTCCATTTCATATTGCTTCGCAACATTACGCCCAGATATTTAAACAACGTGATTGTGTCAAGAAGGACACAACTAACGCTGTATTCGAACATTACGTTTATTTTCCTATTCATCCGCATTAACTTAATTTTTTTTTTACTATTAGAGCCAGCTGTCATTCATAACACCAACTAGAAATTTTGTCTAAGTCATCTTGTATCATCCTACAGGCACTCTCCTTTGACACCATCCCGTACACCACAGCATCGTCAGCAAACAACCGCAGACTGCTGCCCACCCTGTCCGCCATTTAAAGTTTTAAATATTAATCTTACCTTTTTATCTTTACCTGTCAGTGACGTCAGTAAAATTCTCGCACGTGTTCACGTCTGACGCATCACAGACATGCCCATACTGAGCACCTGTAATATGAGTTGGAGAGATGTTCTCTCCACTGATACTGCCTGGTTGCTGTGCGTCTTTTAGTTTTTGCACAGTCGTCCTTTGAAACCCTGGAGGTTCTTACGAATAACCTGGTACTAGATGTAATGCTGATTCAAGGGATTCGTATGCAGCGTATGGTTTCCTAGAGCAACTAACTGTGATACCTATTTGCGTTAACTACCAATGTGTCCATAAGAATAGTTTTATCCAGGTAACCGATTATTTGGGCGAGACACAAATATACACTGAAGAGTCAAAGAAACTGGTGCAGTTGCCTAATATCGTGTAGGACCCCCGCGAGCACGCAGAAGTGCCGCAACACGACGTTGCATGGACTCGACTAATGTCTGAATTAGTGCTGGAGGGAGCTGACACCATGAATCCTGCAGGGCTGCCCATAAATCCATAAGATCAGGATGGGGTGGAGATCTCATTGCATGGTATCCCAAACATTCCTAATAATGTTCATGTCTGGGGAGTCTGGTGGCCAGCGGAAGCGTTTCAACCCAGAAGAGGTTCCTGGAGCCATTCTGTAACAATTCTGAACATGTGGGGCGTCGCATTGTCTTGCTGGAATTGCCCAAGTCCTTCTGAAAGCATAATGGACATGAATGGATACAGGTGATCAGACAGGATCCTTACGTACGTGTCACCTGTCAGAGTCGTATCTAGACGTATCAGGGGTCCCATATCACTCCAACTGCACACTCCCCACTCCGTTACAGAGCCTTCACCAGCTTGAACATACTGACATGCAGGCTTCGTGGATACATGAGGTTGTCTCCATACCAGTACACGTCCACCCGCTCTATACAATTTGGAACGAGACTCGTCCGACCAGGAAACATGTTTCTAGGCATCAACAGTCCAAGGTTGGTGTCGATGGGCCCAGGCGAGGCGTAAAGCTTTGTGTCGTGCAGTCATCAAGGGTACACGAGTGGGACTTCGGCTCCAAAAGCCCATATGAGTGACACTTGTTGATGGTCCAGTACTGAAATCTGCAGCAATTTTCGGAAGGGTTGCACTTCTGTAAAGTTGAACGATTCTCTTCAGTCATCGTTTGTCCCGTTCTTGCAAGATCCTTTTCCGGCCGCAGCGATGTTGGAGATTTGATGTTTTACCAGACTCCTGATATTTACGGTACACTCGTGAAATGGTCGTACGGGAAAATCCCTACCCCAGAGAAGCTGTGTCCCATCGCTCGTGCGCCGACTAAACACCACGTTCAAATTCACTTAAATGTTGCCATTGTAGCAGCAACAACCGATGTAGCAACTGCGCCAGGCACTTGTTGTCTTATGTAGGCGTTGCCGACCGCAGCGCCGTATTCTGCCTGTTTACCTATCTCTGCATTTGAATACTCTTGCCTATACCAGTTTCTTTGGTGCTTCAGTGTAGTTGACATTCGCTGCTTGGTGGAGTTGCTGATGTAGTGTGTGTTCTTACCATGAGATCGTGTTCCGCAGAAGGGAAGGTGAACTCTGGATTAGAAAGATAAAGACAGACTCTAAGAAACGGACAGTGTGGATGCAATATGTGAGCCGTAGCTCATAAAAGTTGATGCAAAAGCAACGAACTGGTTTCAGGTGCCATGGAAAAGCTGAGGTAAACTAATGCGCTGTTATTGTCGGACATGGAGCAAGGGTAGACTGAGAGACAGCATGGAGAGCAGCAGTGACGACAGGGATTACAAGGGATATGCTTTCTGAAGATCTCCTAAAGTAACAATAACATGAATAGTGGTGTAAAATATGGGTAAAAGGCGCAGAGGCGCTGAAAAGGATATTGCGAGCATATTATATTATACTAGTTGAGTATCCGGCATTGCCTGGGTGTGTACTTATCCCAATTCTGTTAGTCCATGTCTTGCTTCCGCTCGCTCTCCTCTCTGCCAGTCTCCTTCTCCTTCTGTCCACCTCCTGCACCGCCCCTCTCACTCTCTATCTCCTCCTGACCCTCTCTCTGTCCATCTGCTACTCCTCCCGCTCTCTGTCTATGTGGTCCTCCCCACTCTCTCGGCCCATCAGCTTCCGCCCTCCCCCCCCCCTCAGCCCATCTGCTCCTCCCTCCTCTCAGACCATCTCTTCCTGCCTCCTTTATCTTCACCTCACTCCTTATTTCCTCCTCCTCCCTCTATATGCCCATCTCTCCTCTGCATTTTTCTGTTCAACCCCTTCTCCTCCTGTACCTTCCATCTCCTTCTTCCTCCACTTTTCTCTATCCACTTTATCCCCCATCCCAACAGGAGGTTTCTGATCCTTACTCCCGCAGCATTTCTTTCAGACAGTGAATAATTTGTAGCCTACACCAAGTTTGGTTGAAACCGATCCAGGGGTTTAGGAGGAGTTTCTTAGCCCTGGCGCTGCCCGCATATGCACATGCCACAAATATTTCTCATATATTTAATATATTTCACACATATTTCTAAACATATTTCCCCTGTATCTCTCGTGAATTTCGCCATTAAGTTTCATTTTCACAGAGCTCAATGTTCATGGCGCCATGTCTTCACAACTATGTGTAGTACAATGATAAAATTTTGAGGGTCCACTCAGCGGAACATGTGGATACTGCCAGCGAAATGTATTGCGAATAGAATTCGTAGCAGCAGCAGAAGTAATAAATTTAAACGGCATGCATTTTGCAGATATTCTTCACGCATCTCAGTGAGTATGATATCATATAAGGGTTTGATATTGGGTGCAGAGCTTGTTGCAAGTTCCTAAGTGCTCTCATTACTAAATACTTGATGAAAGAGTCTGAGTAATCGCACGTCATGGACTACACTGCGTTTTCATCTCCAGTCCCACCCCTGTGATAGGTATGTGGTTCTTCCCAACAACGGTTATTGCCTGACATTAATTGATATGTGTATCAAATTTAGTTGAAATCGGTCCAGCAGTTTACAGAGATGTATGGAACATACGTACGTACATACATACACATACATATATTCATAATATTGTGGATTAATATTGATCATTTTGGAGTAAAAAGTACTAGCTCTATATATTCCTTAATCAAAGTAACTGAAGGAATGGGAGAAGATGACTGCAAGAACTGGAATTCAGTATCATGGGATTAGGGGACAGGGTTGGGTGGTAGTGGTGGGGGTAGGGGTGGCGATGGCTGGACGGCTGTATATTTAATTTATAAACTTTACCAGCAGAGTATTCCAAACCAACCGAGAGACTACAGAACCTGCTAGAACGCCACACATTCAGTAGTACAGAGCGAGCCTCAAATGAGGAAGAGATTAGCGGCAAGGCGCTACAAGATTCTTAAAGACATAATGTGGGAATTACATACCGAGTTAGTGCATAAGGCTTTAGGCAAGTGCCAGACTTCCAATCCAGTTCATTCCTCAGTCGGACCTATGGTTTTTTCTTCACTTATCTCGTTCCTCACGTCTAGGAAGGGTATAGTAATGTATAAAAGCACCGTCGTTAGTAGTGTAATTTCAATTGTTGGTTCCCCTGTAACTGACTGGATAAGTCAGTTCAGGGATTAGAGGGAGGAAAGGGAAAACTATGCCCTATATTCCCTGACTAGAAAAACAGTGTGGTCTTCGAATCGTGTTTCGCGTTGAGCACAGCTTTACATTTAAAACACAGACGTGAGGATAATAGAAGTAAAAAGGGACGATGAGATGAAATCACGAAGCTGTGTTGACCGAGATAATGAGTAAGTTCAGAGAGGAGCAGAGAGGAACAGAATTTCTTTAGGAAATGTGGAATAACGAGATAGGTTCTGGACGTATATGAGCATACACACAAAACCTTAAAAGAAAATAAGGCGAAAACATTTAATTGATGATATAACGTTAAGCAGAAAAGAATAAAAGATCTACCGAAATGTAAGAAGAGAGATATAATCAACACGAAGAACGGACTCTAAATGTAAATGAAGAACAGGCTGCTCTGTTTTTGAATCTGATAACTCTCACAAAAATTGTACTGGGACCGAGGAGGTACTCAAAACAAGTTCGTGAGATTCGGTACGAAACCACAAAAAAGCAGAATGAAATTTAAATTTGGCTGTAGAGATGATAGAGAACTTACAGGTGCGAATTAGTTCGAAGTATTAATTAAGGTTTCATTAAGGGAGATGCCACGACAGGGGCAGAGACGACAGTTTGGAGGGTTACTGCTTTGATAGAAGAAACAATGGATACATGAGAGGTGGGTTGGGAGGGGATGCATGGGCACTGAGAACCGGTAACGACTACCAAAATATGAAGATCTCGTCAAATTGTTTCTAAAACAATATACACACATAAAAAAAAGTTTTGCGTCACTTCGGTTCCGGGAGTTCCGGAACCTGTACAGGAAATTGGAATAGAGATCAACATAAACATCATTTCCGCCCTTTTTATTGCTCATGAAAACCACACATAGCATGTTGCACCACCATACAGCGAGATCTTCATAGGTGGTGGTCCAGATTGCTGTACACGCCGGTACCTCTAATACCCAGTAGCACGTTCTCTTGCATTGATGCATACCTGTATTCGTCGTGGCATACTATCCAAAAGTTCATCAATGCATTGTTGGTCCAGATTGTCCCACTCCTCAACGGCGATTCGGCGTAGATCCTCAGAGTGGCTGGTGGGTCAGGTCGTCCATAAACAGCCCTTTTCAATCTATCCCAGGCATGTTCGATGGGGTTCATGTCTGGAGAACATGCTGGCCACTCTAGTCGAGCGATTTTGTTATACTGAAGGGAGTCATTCACAAGATGTGCACAATGGGGACGCAAATTGTCGTCCATGAAGACGAATGCCTCGCCAATATGCTGCCGATATGGTTGCACTATCGGTCGGAGGATGCATTCACATATCGTACAGCCGTTACGGCACCTTCCATGGCCACAAGCGGCGTACGTCAGCCCCACATAACGCCACCCAAAAACAGCAGGGAACCTCCACTCTGCTGCATTCGCCGGACAGTGTGTCTAAGGCGTTCAGCCTTACCGGGTTGCCTCCAAACACGTCTCTGATGATTCTCTGGTTGAAGGGATACGCGACGCTCATCGGTGAAGAGAACGCGATGCCGATTCTGAACGGTCCTTTCGGCATGTTGTTAAGCCCATCTGTACCGCACAGCAAGGTGTCGCGGTTGCAAACATGAACCTCGCCATGGACGTCGGGAGTGAAATAGCGTGTCTTGCAGCCTATTGTGCACAGTTTGAGTCGTAACACGACTTTCTGTGGCTGCATGAAAAGCATTATTCAACATGGTGGCATTGCTGTCAGGGTTCCTCTGAGCCATAATCCGTAGGTAGCGGTCATCTACTGCAGTAGTAGCGCTTGGGCGGCCTGAGCGAGGCATGTCATCGACAGTTCCTGTCTCTCTGTATCTCCTCCATGACCGAAAAACATTGCTTTGGTTCACTCCGAGACACCTGGACACTTCCCTTGGTGAGAGTCCTTCCTGGTACAAAGTAACAATGCGGACGCCATCGAACCGCGGTATTGACCGTCTAGGCGTGGTTGAACTACAGACAACCCGAGCCGTGTACCTCCTTCCTGGTGGAATGACTGGAAGTGATGGGCTATCGGACCCCCCTCCGTCTAATAGGCGCTGCTCATGCATGGTTGTTTACAACTTTGGGCGGGTTTAGTGACATCTCTGAACAGAAAAAGTGACTGTGTCTGTCAACGTCTGTCTTCAGGAGTTCTGGGAACTGGGGCGATGCAAAACTTTTTTAATGTGTGTATTTTGCCGAACAGTGCCAAGAAAACATACATTGTTGTGAGAAAGGTTTTTAAAGAATTGGATGTTACTATAAACTTTTTCTGTGTGTATCGTGAGAGCATTTTATACGCTGATAATCTATTGCAGGGTGGCTCAATTACAATTATTTTGTCGATGCTGCTAGTGGGAGTGTGATACAAGCTTACTGAGATGCTCAAAATGGAATAAACGAACTGTTACTGGTATCCTATAGTTTTAATTTTTTAACGTAGAATATTCCAGCACACAACGGGCGGAGAGTAAGGAATTATGGTCAGAAAGGGTGCTGAACAGCGGAAATGAAAAGAGGTATGAAGAGCCAAACCTGTCCAGGGCGAGGCGACGCTGTCGGCACTGAAGTAGTACACAATTTGGGGACCAGGATTGGAGCAGAAGTGAACATACGTGTGAGGACAATAAATGGGGGTGAAAGAGGGAGCAAGACCTTGTCAAGTCTGGCGAAATTTCAGGGTATTTCGGATAGCGTACGAACCTGGATGAAAGCGGATCACACACAAAGCAACTCAAGGAAGTACCCAGCAGGGAACAGGGAGAGGGGCATCTAAACCTCCCCCTACCTCCCCTTCCGAAATAAATCTTACTAAACTGAACTCGCATCCTGTCTCAGTACAATACCAACAGTAATTAATGTTCAATTGTGCGTGAATTCCAAAGGGCTCAAACTGCTGGGGTCATCTGTCCCTAGACTTACACACTACTTAAACTAACTTATACTAAGAACAACACACACCCATGCCCGACGGAGGTCTCGAATCTCCGGAAGGAGGGACAGCGCAATCCGTGACATGGCGCCTCTAACCTCGCGGCCACTCCGCGTGACATCAGTTATTATTGGTCCAAATGGCTCTGTGCACTATGGGACTTAACATCTGAGGTCATCAGTCCCCTAGAACTTAGAACTACTTAAACCTAACTAACCTAAGAACATCACACACATCCATGCCCGAGGCAGGATTCGAACCTGCGACCGTAGCAGCAGCGCGGTTCCGGACTGAAGCGCATAGAACCGCTCGGCCACAGTGGCCAGTAGCAAACGTCGGAAGCTCCATAAGACTGTTTCCAGATGATGCGGTTGTCTATAAGAAAGTAGCAACGAGAGTAGGCTGTATCGATCTCCAGAAGGACCTCCAGAGGACTGATGTATGGTGGAGAGAGTGGCAGTTGACCCTAAGCGCAAATAAATGTAACATACTGTGCACACACAGGAAAAGAAATCCACGACTGTAGACCTACACTACTGATGACAAGTTGCTGGAAACAGTGTCTTCCTTAAAATAGCTAAGAGTAACTACCCGAAGCGACCTTGAGCAGAATGAGTGCATAAAAAACCTAGGAAAAAATATGTTAGTCTGGGTTTCATAGGAAGAATCTTAAGGAAGTAATTTATCTACGAAAGAAGTGGCTTACAGAACACATGTTCGAGCGATTCTTGAGCACAGCTCATCAGTCTGGGATCCTTAACTTGTCAGGATTAATAGAAGAGATAGAGAAAATCCAATGAAGAACGGCGGGTTTCGTCACAGGATCGTTTGGGCGGTACAAGAGCGTTACAGATATGCTCAACCAACTCCAGTGGTAGTTGCTACAAGAAAAGCATTGTGGATCACAGAGAGGTTCACTACTGAAATTCTGGGAGAGTACGTTCCGGGAAGAGTCGGACAACATATTACATCCTCCCACATATGTCAACTGAAATGACCACAAAGAGAAAAATTCGAGACATTAGAGATAATACGGATGTTTACCGACACTCATTTTTCCCACGCGCCATTCGCGAAGGAACGGGTAAAGTGGATTAGTGCGTGGAACCATAATTACCCTCCGACACACACCTCAAAAATGGTTCAGATGGCTCTGAGCACTATCGAACTTAACATCTGAGGTCATCAATCCCCTAGAACTTAGAACTACTCAAACCTAACTAGCTTAAGGACATCACATACATCCATGCCCGAGGCAGGATTCGAACCTGCGACCGTAGCGGTCGCGCGGTTCCAGACTGACGCGCCTAGAACCGCTCGGCCACAAAGGCTGGCCCACACACCTCAGGTGGTTCGCGGAGTGTTAATGCATTTGCCACAGGGAGTTATCCGCGATCTTTATTTATATGAAATAGGTTTACATTCTGTATGTATATCACTGATTATTTCAGAATGACAGTTTGTCCACCTTCAGATCATATGCCGTAGTTACAGAGTAATTTCGTCCCAGTGGAACTACCAGTTCACTATCAGATAAACAAAATAAAATAAGTCTATTTTCAATATTAATCGTGATCTTACACTACTTTCAGATTAAGAATATATCTATAATGAAGTAATGCCTGAAAATAAAACTGCAATAAATATCCAGTGAGATAGGAAAATAAAGTCCGAAGACAACACTGTTCACAGTTAGGAACAGTCAACTCCAAAAGGTAAAAATAAACTCCGTCCGAACAAGTCAAGGAAGGCTCAACTGTACTGAACGACCGCCGTGTCATCCTCAACCTATTGGCGTCACTGGAGGCGAGTATGGAGGGGCATGTGGTCAGCACAAGGCTCTCCTTGCCGTTGCCAGTTTTCGTGACCGGAGCCGTTACTTCTCACTTAAATAGCTCCTCAATTTGCCTCACAAGGGCTGAGTGCACTCTGCTTGCCAACAGCGTTCGATAGACCGGACGGTCACCCATACAAGAGCTATCCAAGCCCAACGGCGCTTAACTTCGGTGTTCTGATGGGGGCCGGTGTTTCAACTGCGGCAAAGCCGATGGCAGCTCCAACAGGTACCTGAGTGTAATTATTTGTGGGGATAGGAGGTGGAATTCTCAGACTGGCTCAATCATAGGTGAAGGTGGTGGCAGATTTCGGTTCATTGGGAGTATAGGCCTACTGGGAAAGTGCAAAAAAAAATTGTTTATACAAGACATTTACTACCCGTTCTAGAATATTGCTCAAGTGTGTGGGAACCATATCAAATAGGACTAACAAGGAATACTAAACGTATGCAAAGGGAGCAGTACCAATAGTCACAAGTTTGACTCACGGGTGAGAGTTACAGAGATGTTAAAAAACAGGAATTGACGCATTAAAACGGTCACCAACTGTCTCGCGAAGAAGCAGTATTAAGTGAGGAATCCAGAAATACAAAATAACCACCTACATATTGCTTTTGGAGGGAGCGTGAAGACAAGACAAGGCTAATTTACAGAGCGTACCGAGACATTTAAGCAGTCATACTTCGCGCAGTCCATATGTGACTGGAATGGGAAGAAACCGCAATTCGTGGTACAACGTAAGTACCCTCTGCCAAGAACTTTACAGTGGAAGGCAGAATATAGTTGCTGATGTAGATGTAAGGTTCTGGCACTCAGTTTTCAGCACTTGAAACTCTGTCAAATACCAAGATACATTATTTTATTTATACTACAAGTATTGCATAGCAAAAAAAAAAAAAAAAAATGGTTCAAATGGCTCTGAGCACTATGGGACTCAACTGCTGTGGTCATAAGTCCCCTAGAACTTAGAACTACTTAAACCTAACTAACCTAAGGACATCACACACATCCATGCCCGAGGCAGGATTCGAACCTGCGACCGTAGCGGTCGTGCGGTTCCAGACTGTAGCGCCTGTAACCGCTCGGCCACTTCGGCCGGCATATTGCATAGCAATATATTGCTGTTTCCTCTGCCTGTTAGATTACTGAACAAATCGTAGGCATAGTATATAGCATATTATGTTTTATCTACGGCAGAGAAAGAAATTTCATTTGAATAACAACAGTGGTGTTTGCGTAGGAGTAAAATGTGAACAATAGTTTTATTGAATCAACGTTAAGCATTTCTACACGTGTTTATTGGGTCGCTTTATTATCACTCTGTTTGTTCGGTACAAATTTTGTAATTGATTTTAAACTAACTACTCGATGAGCAAGAGACGTGAAATTTCAGACATAGCTCAGATCTGAGTGACAATGTACTATCAACTCGCTTTCTTCTCCGTCCGTTCGGTAAGGGTGGAGGTGGGGCTGAAAAAGTTTGGTAACACTTGACATCTCAGTTGTCTGCAGGACCGGCATGTTGGACAGGTAGTATTGGAATGCGTTTCAGGAGGTATGCAAGTCGATGACCATGGCTGAGGAGAAAGAGGGGGGAATACACGGACGGAGAGATGGGAAGGAAGAAATATAAGTGACCAGGGGTGAAGTTGTGCATAAAAAGCTAATGTATTATTTAAATAAAAATAAAATCTGATCAAAATGTTTAAAATCCATTGAGAAATTTCTCACTCATAACACAAAGAAGCAATAAATAATTATTTAAATAAAAATCAATTTTTAATGTAATATGCTTATAAATAGGACGAAATTGTATAAAATATTTCTCCTTGCCCCATACAGATAACTAATCCCATACAGATAACCCTGATAACTTTTGCTTGTGAATTTTTAATAGCCATAGCATTACAAACAGTAGATAACAGAGGTTGAACTATAGTTGCATTAGTTACGAATTATAGGTGCCCCACCTTTTTCGTTATAAATGTTACAACTATTGTCGTATCTATTAAACATTCACAAGCACAAATTTTTAGGACTATTTGTATGCGGCTTGGACTATGTATAGGCTAGGAGAAATCATTACATGCCTTTTAGTCCGACTTAAAAAAAGGCTTCACGTTAAAAAATTTATGTATTTAAAATTATTCTTAGCAAAGGCAAAGAGGAAAAATACCTCAATGCATTACTTGATTAGAAAAAGTACCTAGGTACAACACTGTATCCTGTTTCCCAGTGGAAAAATAACTCCATGTAGAAAGATGCATCATAAAGTTTCCTAGCAGTCTTGACGTATAATGTAATCAGTATAAGATAAAGCAGAAACAAATTAAGACATATTTTCATACACACCTAGTGGTATCATTCAGCAACTACCTTAGTAAACGACTTTCGTTGCTCATGAAGGTTCGACATTCTACAGCCAAGCATTCTGTCTCCAAGTAACATGCTAGAGTGTAGTTACGAATTAAGAGTGTGTACCAAGGTCCCTCACTTAGGTCGGGTGGCCATGGCTCTAAATAAATAAATTCTAGTGCAGTGTAATTTTGGTTGTGTGTGAGAAGCATCGCCGATAAGCTCTTTTGTTGGTCTTTGTCCTAAGCAATTTCATACCCCTATTCAAATTGGTGGGAATTTGGTTGGCAGTGTCCTAGCCGACTGTCTCATTGTATGAAAAAGGATCAGGGATAATTTGAGACAGTACAGAAAAAATATTGTGTGACGTTGTAAAACCTGGGTCTTTGTGATTGCCACGTAGAACGATTGTGCCTAGACCCATATTATTGTGAAGGTTATATTTTTTACGTAAATAAAAACGAAATAACATTGTGACATTGATTTTTTATGTCGAGGTACTCAGATTCACGTCCTATAAAGTCTGTACAGTTTTGATCTTTAAGGTTTAATATCAATCAGAAGTTATAGAAATTCTAAAAGTTACGCTCAGTTTCGACGTTCCTGTAGAAATGAGTATGTTGAGATTCTGTTGCGTTTTAACTCCTGCAATTTGCTGTCATGATAAATAACAACACTGCAGCAATGGAAGTAAGAAAATTGCAATTTAACTCAACGCTCTTTTATGATTGTACCTTTTATCATATTATTACGAATCATATAATGAAAGTATTTACATGGACTGATAGTAAGCCAAAAATGAAAAAAAAAGTGCAAAGGCAAAGGCTTGGAATTTGAGACGGAAAGGTCGAGACGCGTTCCTCTTCATAAGTAGCGGAGACTTCGCAAAGGAGACTGGCGGTATATAGATATCGTCGTAGTCACTTTTTCATGGATTAATACTGCGAGTCCGTTGTTGCAACTGCCTTGCAGTTTACACGTGTGTCAGAGCAGTTTAACAATGCTTTCCTGCAACCATCCGCCCCACTGTCACATCCTTTCCTGCATCAGCAAAATATAATTTTCAATATTTCGTCAGGAGCGGGATCCACTCTTGAGTGTTTCGGAACTAGTATGTCATTCCTCCTCTCCCCACCCCAATTCGGTACCCCACCATTAGGTTCCTCCCATAGGAGGGAGTGTTCAGCGATCAGACTTCATGTTTCCAGTTTGTAGTGAAACTCGTTGAGGAATTTTCCTGTGGCTGGAGGGCCATACTATGGGAGATTACTCATGATGCCAGCTGTCACAATGGTGTCAGTGGAAGAACAACCGCTGGCAAATGCCCCAGGAGCGAGTTGTATGATTTTGGACTTCTGATAACAGTTCGACAAAACCCATTTTACTTTTTCGATACACTGCAGATATTGTGTCACAGCCTATGAATGCATATAAGAATAACAAATGGACATTGTACTTCATTTTCAGCTCCTGCAACAGCTGTTGTGAGAAATATACACTCGTATTGACCTTTCTTCTTCCAGGTTTTACCAGCGGAATGTTTCGATCAGTTGGGGTTTTGGGTGCCAAGAGAACAGCCAAATCGATATCCTCTCCAATAACAACAACCGAGGAATTTTGCGATTTGTTGATACCTGTGTTCACAATATCAACGTCAGCATCAGCTGTCCCTTGGTGCTTAGGTGGAGCGTAGCTATTTACCTCATTTTTCTGCAGCTACAGTATCAGCAGGCTTATCAGCTGGCTCTTATTACGAAAGTTGGAAAGGAAATCCTCTTGTCTGACGTTAACTTCGCTTTCCAAACTGATGTTCATGTCCACACTATTCCTGAGCCGATATCGTCGACTCCGTTCAGCTATTTTTGTGCTCTTTGATGTGCCGGTGTATCATTAAAAACCGCTGTACAACATCTCTGACGACAATGGGTCTTCAGAAATCGAACCTAACCATCACAAATAGTAGATACTATTACCTTTTTTACCAAAGAACTTTGTGGATTAGGAATCCCCATTAACAACAAATTCAGATATAATTACATCAAAGTCTTCACAAAGACGTAGCCGGGGGGGATTGGCTTTTATGAGGCCTTAACAGTAATTGGTCTACAAAATTAAGCAAGAATAAAGAGTGAAGTTATCATATTACCAAATATATGTATATTTGTTTGTTAACAAAATCGTTCATTCTTATGATATAAGGTTCATTACTGCAGAGCAGAAGAATCTTAATGTTGGCTTGAATAACTTAAAAGTTAATCAGGTTCAAATCTTCTTTGACAATAACTATCTTCCTCGTACTAAAGTGTTGTATTTAAATTTATGATTTATCTGAAACACACCAAAGCAATCCAAGTTCCTCAATACAGTTTGAAATTTTATTGATGTTTCTTACATTTTATTAAAATTATTCTTTCCCAAGTACAATTCTTGGGATCTTAGCGTTGATTCGTTTACCAATTTCAGCTCAAAAATTAGTTTGCATTTATGCATGATAATGTGGTTATATGGTTTTTGATGCTAATAAATTCCTCGATATCGTTTGTACGACGTGTATTTACAAATACGCTAGACACGTGACGGTCGTACTCATTGTCCCAAGGATATTCCGAATAAGACGTTTCACAGCAACACATTGTGCTTGTAGTGAAATTTGAAGACATGATATGTTGCCAATCCACAAGTGAGCCATCTTCATACACAGATGCATTGTACACAATGACGACCACTGGACTTCTTCCCATGTAAATATGGCTTTTAGTGTTGGGAGTCTCCAAAGAGCTGTTTTGGGTGCGCCATTAGCGTAGCTCGTTTCATTTAAGCAGAGAGGTTGCATCTTTAAGGGAGTTTGAAATTGTCAGTAAAGCAAGGAATGCCAAAGGAATCGGCTGTGGTCTATAGCAAGGGACCAACCAGGCATTTACCTAAATTGGAGATGGGAAACCACAGAATACCATTTTCAAAGTTGCCAGCGGCTGGATTACGGCCACCTCACTTCCAGAATCCAGGGATTGCTATCTCGACTCATTGAGCTGAGCAACCCCAGTCGGAGCTAAATTTGAAAAAAAAAAAAAATTGACAGTGCATACATATTTTAAGATTTAATAGTACTTGGAATTCCTCGTTTCATTTATAATAGTATATTAAGAGCATATATAAATTTTGGACGAAAAAAGTGAGGGGTGCACGTTGCAGTCAGCTCAGACGAATTCAAGCAGCTCGCTGAAAAATGTTTTAGACACGAGTACTGTCACCACATGCCCTTGCGATCTCCACAAACTCCTCCCCATCGTTCTGTATCGGAACTGGTTTTTGTAATTGAGTACCTCGTGGGTGGCCAGAATGAGTGATATATTGCCATTTGGACTTATAATGATAGATTTTTGAGCATGTTTTTTAAAGGAATGCAACCATCACCGTTTGGGCGAAATTTTTGTTGATCAACGCGAATTCTATGCCACCCAGGCAAATCCAAATGTATTTTTATACGCTGACTTTAATGTAATGTTATTTATAATGATGTTTAATGCTACTGTGCCTTGTGAAATACTGGAATATTGCAATCCTCAAGTTCTACCAGTCGTCAAATAACGTTTCCAGTGTTAACACTAAACTGCTGTAAATAGGTAATTAGGACACTATAGTAGCATGTACATATCTTTAACTTACCATAGCTAGTGGACAAACCAAAATTGGTTTTCCTCTTCTTTGTTCTACTAATTCATCCAAAATTAGAAATTATCACAACAGCACAAAAACAATATACGGCAGCACTTACATTATATTCAAATGCAGGTAAGAACTGAGCTGATTAACAAAACAATGGCTGAGCTCAAATGAACCCAACAATGTGTAGTGGTTGGTCTTGGCTAAAATAGGGATGGGCGATAGCTGGTAGTGCTGTCGGTATATCGATATTTTAAATATTTTGATGGCGTTATTGACTATCGATAGTGCCTATCGCTTTTTCACTGAATGATTGAAATATCAAAATATCTTTCCATTGCACTACACAGCAACATAAATACACCAATGGCTGAAACAATTGAAATAATAAGAAAGAACCTATTGAAAAACAATGAGCAGGCCAGAAATAATAAAGCTTGTAGATGTACTTACTTTAGTAATCTCAGATATTTACTTATCTCTCAACAACAAAATTTACAAACAGGGCCTAGGGCTAGCAGTGTGAAGCATTCTCAGTGGCCTAATAACAGAAATATTTAGCAACCATATAGTGAATAAAATACTGACACTAGAAGATAAGATCACAAGTAAAGTTAAATTCTATAAAAGGTATGTGGATGACACCCTCATTCTATTTGCTGGTGCAGATGAAGGAGGAACAACCTTTTCTAATAAATTCAACACTACATAAAAATATCCAGTTTATCTTTGAGCCTGAAGAAAACAGCACCATACTCCTTTCTTGACATGAATTGTGTCAAAAAAGAATCAAAAGATGTCTTTCAGTATTTACTAATAAACTGAACAGGCACCCACAGGTGACAGCACCCTGGCAGTTAAATATGTAAAAATTCATATCTGACAATCTGGGATTCGTTTGCTTCACATTTCCACATCTTAAATCGCTTGCATTAGAACTGGATTAAGACTACTGAAGAATTTTGAGTTTTTGAATTCGGTTATCTCGTTAAGAATATTATCTCTCCATATTTTGTATTATAAGCGAAAATTTCCGTTTCTTCCATGATACCCATTCGTTTAATTTTTCCATTTCGGCGCAAAATTTCAAAATTGTCTTCGATTTTCAGAGGATGGCCTTTTTGTCTTTAATGTATGTTGCTACTGCTAAGTTGGCTAATTTTCTACATTTACCTAGAATGTAGTAGTCTATATTTCTTTAAATCGAGTTCTGAAATTTCTGCCTGTTTGGCCTATGCAATATTTGTTGTGTTCGCTGCAAGTATCTTTGTAAATGGCAGATGCAGCAGGATCTGTATGTGGCCTTTTTATATTATGAATCAGATACATACTTAAGTTGTTGTTGGTGCTGAAGCTGGTATTTATATCTGTATCTTTGAACAGCTTTGCTTATTTGTCAGACGATATACCAAGATATGGAATTTTTACATATTTAACTGCTAGGGTGCTGTCACCTGTGGGTGCCTGTTCAGTTTATTTTTGTCTGTTGTGAGATTGTATTAATGAGTGAAGGAGCATATCAACAATGTTGGGATCCCGAAAGCGTGTCCAACGTGCCCTCCAGATGCGAATCCGCCAAGAATTTCTCTCCAGATTAAATAGGGACTCATCTGTGAAAAGAACACTGGCCCATCGTTCGACCGTCCAGGTGGCTCCATTCTAGACGTTTCTTTCTGTGAAGACACGCCAGAGGTAAACAGACAGCAGGTCTCCAACAATAAAGGCCACTCTGCTGAGGTCTTCTGCATACCGTTTGCCTCTATACAACACATCCAGTGGATGCTGCGAGGTCAGATGCCAGTTGAAGTGCAGTACTAAGGCGGTACCGCCGTGCCCTTACAGAGAAATAAGATGTCACTCGTGGTTGCTCCTGTTCTGGTCTCCGCGACACAGTTCCGGTCTCTATAAACTGTCGCCGCGTGCGAGAAGCAATAGAAGATTCACTTTAAGCCACATCAGTTTGTGACTCAAAAATGGCTCTGAGCACTATGCGACTTAACTTCTGAGGTCATCAGTCGCCTAGAACTTAGAACTAATTAAACCTAACTAACCTAAGGACATCACACACATCCACGCCCGAGGCAGGATTCGAACCTGCGACCGTAGCGGTCGCTCGGCTCCAGACTGTAGCGCCTAGAACCGCACGGCCACTCCGGCCGGCGTTTGTGACTCCCCTGCTTCTATTCTTGCTACGGCCCTCCACAGCAGAGAGTCTGTAGGTGTCTTCTCCGTGCCATACTGCACCGTCTGTGACTGTGTACACAGCGATTGTGAATAGGGGACTACCCTGCAAACACTACCCCGCTTGATAGGTGCCCTGCCGTTATAGCTGGCGTGATTGTCCATTGATCGAAATGTCATCTTCCGTGCAAAACACGATCGTAACGACATCTGTTGACAGTTTGTATGATTATATCGTAAATTAGACACAGATTGGGGAAATAGCAGTTTGTTGATTTAATTTTGAACTCCAGTGCATGAAGAAAAATTTATCCAGTGAATTGCATGAAAAACAGTGACAAAATAAATAGTACAATAGTGTAATGTTACGCAATTGCTCCGCTAGTGTACCAAGGATGAAAAACGAAGCTTTAAGACGCCAAAATCGTAAGTGGAGAACTGTCATACAAAAAAGTGTGTCGTCACACGATTTCCGCAACATAATGCAAAACTCTGCATTCCACACAGGCTGTAGCGTCAATCACAACAACCACGAAAGAAAGCTCCACTCCAACAGAAGACATTACTTGACTTGGCCTTGACAAATATCACAACAAGCGCCGTAGCAGCGAACAGTAAATAAAGAGTGCTATGTTAATTTAGTTTAACACAATTTATTTTATAGTAACAACTTTTTGTTCGCATAAACGTCTGAAGATGGGGAGAACATGTTCGAAAGTCGTTGCAATATGTTAACTTGAACATAAAACAAATAAAAGTGATTGATAGCAGAAAATACGAATAAATTAGGAAAGGAAATTGACAGACCTCTCGGCATGGATGTACTCCTTTGTCACCATTTTGAAGTATTGGGTCCATAGCATTGCAGTAGGTCCTTGTTGCTGATCCTAATCATCATTTCATCAAATTTGATACCCACTGCTTTGGTTCAAAGAGTTAACTGAGGAAGGCTAGAAGATGTGAGGGTACTGATGCATGCCTGCTCGTCATCTGAGCTCTCGACATTATCTAATATAAAGTTTGAAAAGGCTTTTCAACAAGAAAATGACCCTGCACTGTTCTGGCAAAGGCGTGTTCACTCAGCATTTTGTTCACTGATATATGGATTATATATAGTGGATAAAACATCTTTCAAACCAGCTTCCATCATGATATACCATACACACCCCAAAATGACAACAGCATATGAATTCCGACTAGAAGAGCAACACTACTCGATAGCTCAGAGCGTGATTTATTCGTGGCAACTGCAACAATATCCCTGGCTTTCCAATTTAGGGGTTGGTCAAAAGTACGAATACATATTTTAAATCTGTTTAATCATCCAAATTACCTGCATAGTGCAGTGCCGTATAAACTGTGTCATATTCTGATGAGGAGGCATTTATAAAAGGAACGGTAACCACTCAAAACTTTTCACGCGTTTCTACTCTTGTTATATAATATTCATTCAATAAGTAATGCATCACTTTTTTTTTGTAAAGGAGGTTGATTTTATTCAGGGTCCCAACAGACCATATTATTGCCCACAATTTTGGCTACAAAACGCTATTTTTCAACACAATCGCCGTTAAATGTGACGTCCTTATGCCGTCTTACTGGAAGGGCCTTTATGCCCACATGGTACCACTCTACTGGTCGACATTGCAGCCAACATCGTTCTGTTTCAGTAACCTCCTCATCATCCTCGTACTGCTTCCTACCGAGTACACCCTTCATTTGGCGAAACAGATGGAAGTAGAGAAGGTGCAGGATCCTGGCAGAGAATGAGAAAGAGTCCAGTGAAGTCAAGTGATCTCCTCTCAGGTGAGCATACTTGTGTGAGGCTTTGTGTTGTCACGCATAAGAAGAAGTTTGCCAGCACTTTCGAAGCAACAAACACGCTGGAGTCGTTTCTTCAATTTCATGAGGGTAACACAGTACACTTCAGAGTTGACTGTTGACCGTGAGGGAGGATATCAAACAGAATAATCACTTCATTATCCCAGAAGGCTATCGCCATGACTTTTCCAACTAAGGGTGTGACTTTTAACTTGTCATTCTGAGGAGAGATGGTATAGCGCCACTCTATAGATCGCAATTTTGTTTCCAGTTCAAAGTGATGAAGCCATGCTTCATAACCCATGTGAAGTTCGACAAAAAATTTTCACGATCAGCCTCGTAAAGCGCATGCAATTCCTCACGGATGGTCCTTCGTTGCTCTTTATGATCTTCTGTTAGGCAGCAAGAAACCCAGATGGTACACAACTTCGAGTACCCTCGAATGGTAATATCCGCACATTCTGACACAACAGGAGTCACAGCTGTGTGAGGACGGCTGGCATGTGACAGACTGGACAGGTTTGTGCAACCTTGTTACGACGATGACAGCATCGCCAAATGACTCAATGTGCTTTAGTTCACCGCCAGGTCTCCGTAGACATTCTGCAAGAGTCTAAGGATGTCTGCAATGTTCTGGTTTTCGCCAAAAAGAAACTCAGTAACACTTCTCTGCTACATCAGGTTACCTTCCATTCAGACGGCTGTTGCACGTAGCGACTGTTATATTGACTTGTAGATAATAGATTTCAGCTATCAGTCGTCCTTTTTAAATTTTATTGGAAGATCTAGATTTGAGATAGAAACTAGCCATTCTCAATGCACTATCGGTTTTGATCAATGCATGTAATGCATTACTTCTCTGCTTGGTAAGCATCTCAGTTACAGACGCCCTTGTGAAGGCTACATATAGAGCCACCACCTATCAGAAGGCAGGCCTAGAGATACATGGAAGATGACAGTGGAAGGGGAAGCAAGAGAGTTGGCAAGATGTTGGCAGAATTTAGGGTTCAAAATGGCTCTGAGCACTATGGGACTTAACTTCTGTGGTCATCAGTCCCCTAGAACTTAGAACTACATAAACCTAACTAACCTAAGGACATCACGCACATCCATGCCCGAGGCAGGATTCGAACCTGCGACCGTAGCAGTCCCGCGGTTCCGGACTGCGCGCCTAGAACAGAATTTAGGGAAATGGCCAAACACAGAGATGGCTGTTTACCTGGATGCCCTATGCTCGCATAGGAGCCAAACGAATAAGTCAAGTAACCCATAGCGTGGAATGTATTAAGCCCATATAAGGTGTAAACACTGAAATCCACGTTATCAAAACCAAATTGGTTGAATGCAGCTGGTTTGTAGATTACCTGAGCATGAGTGATCTGAGATAATTACGATTTTTGTGCTTCATAGTATGATGAGCAGAAACTCAGATCTGCTAGAAGATCATAAACTTCTTTGAGGCGCATTTCCCGTGGAGCAGAAGGGAGATGCCTTTAAGTATTGGTGCCAAGAAGGTACGAGGCCTGACAACTGATGTAATGGCATGTCGAATACACTACCTCTTTTATTCCTAATTCTCTTTTTTATCTTTCAACATAAACTCTTCAAGAAAGGTTTGGAGGAATTGGGGGAGAGTCCATCCTTCAAGAAATTACCTCTTCTCAGGTTAGTATTACAATTTTATAACCGTTCACTTCACACTGAATATTACGCCTTGTTATCTCAGCAGCTTTTGGACAGCTAATCGTCGCTTTTCTTTCTTTCTCATTATTTTCGTTGTTATTATACCAAACATTGGTTAGCAATTTGTATCTGGTGTTTCTGAAACAAAACATTAGCACCTTGAATCAGTTGGATTCTGCGAGCACTATAACATGATCGCCATACCCCTTCAACAGTTCTATTTTGATAGTTCTCCACTCAAGCTTTCTCTCAGTTATAGGACCCATAATTCAGATTATAGTAAACTGACAGTCACTATTTACCTCCAATAAGTCACGTTTTGTGTGAAACATAGTCTTAATACGTGAATGTCAGGGTTTCAGGTATAATGGCTTTACAAAGTCCTACCGATATTCATAGTGATTCACGGCCTCCTCTGCAACTAAATCATTTAAGGAAGAAAGACGACCCATCACTTCATCTCCTCATTGATAACGTCTAGCTCGAGCAGCATCCATACCCATTATCTGAATGTCAGTTTTATCACGTCCCTTCGTGATGTTACTAACTGAACTCATCTTCCCACATCTCTCTTTGGGCTTCTTTCGCTCATGCTCAACACTTTGGGCACAAGAGAAACATTTTGTTTTGAAATTGAAACAGAATAGTTTGGCTCTCAAAGTTGGCGTTGAAGGTGCCTGTCTTTTTAAATGAACCTTGATGGATTAGGGTCTGACGTAATTCTGCTGACATTCGGTATGAATGAGAAAGGTGTCCAAACCTCTAATGGGGAGCTATTGCTATCTCCATTTCCCCTACCTGTTTTGACAATTGATAATATTCCTTTTTTTTACTGTGGAAACACCATCACCTGGTCCATCGATTGTTTCATAAAAAAAAAGACAATGAGTAGCAATTGTGTGCACTACAAAGTCAACGTTTGCTTAAATGTAAAACAAAATCCACAAAAAAAACCCGACCCATAACACTGAAACAAAAACTCTGTACATAGCTCGACAAATGTTTGAAGTGAACTGAAGATAAAGGAAGAATGTGAGTGAGAACACGCGAGCCCCCACCCCTCTCCCTCTCACCGTCAGGTCATTTGGAAGAAGCCAGGTGGTTGGCCTTTGTTGTTCCTCGAGAGGCTTCCCCACTGTTATCGGCAACCTTGACGACATCTGCTAAGGAAGACGAATGTGCCTCGATCCTTCCACCTCAAAAAAACCAAGCTGTTGCCGTGAATGCACAGTTTTTCCATTTTTGAATTACTATCAATCCGTGTAAATACTTTCATATATGGTTTTTAATAATACAGTAAAAGCCATAATTATAAAAGAGTGTTGGTTTCAGTTCTAATTACCTCATTTCCATTGTTAAAGTGCTGTCATCCACCATGATAGCAAATTACAGTTTAGTAGGGAATTCATATGACTTTCATTTTCAATTGGAACATTTTTTTCTACAATGAATCGTTTTGAGATGTTAGTGAAGAACCAAATAGTGGGAACTTTCCACTTCCTTCGGCCTTTAGCTCACTGCCCAGGGGTGGGGACTTTTAGTATGTTTACCTCCTAACTATTCCTAACAAAGTCTTGAAGTCAAAAATTCTCGCATTTTCCGTGCATTCTACACCACCCTCCCACCCTTTCAAGCACTCATTGACTGGACTACTAATAATTTAAAGGTGTGGCCTTGGCAGGCAACTTGATCCTCACCTTCTGTTTCGACGCCCGAGGTCCGATGTTCGATACTTGTCGAATTCCTCGAGCACGAAAAAGCCATTACGGTGAAGTGAACTGTGAGTCACTCTGTAGACTACGCAAGTCTGATGTATTTCAGGGTACTCTCACTTCTGATTCAGTGTCATGCCACTTAATGTTCTTAGGCAAGTTGATCTTTATTACCATCTGATTTCATACGTCGTGATGAAATGGTGTGCTGTAGTTAACACTCTTGCTTGTGTACTCTAATGAAGGAATAGCGGCAAGCTTTAGCTGCGTTCAAAGAAATAGAGTGCCAATTTAAACGACTGCAGTAAAAGCTTACGGTGACAGCGCTTTTTCTGTGGAACCTGGGTGAAAACAATTCCGTACTGCCGAGTTCCGCGGTCTCATTGTGCAGACACGTTGGTTGGCGCTGGTAGGTCGGCAGCCGCGTCCAGGTAGGCTGACTAGCGCCGAGAAGTCGCCACTGCAATGGGCAGCGCATTGTAGACCGGTAGTAAAGCAGAGGATGGGCCCTTGTTAGGCAGGAAGCCAACAAGACAACTGTGATCTTTCTGCGAATGTCTGTGGGGCAGCTCACTGGCGCCCAGACATCCACACTCTGTTACAAAACGTATTTGTGAAGGCCCGAGCCTTTTAGTGACTTTTTGGTAGTTTTTTGGAAACTTCGAAATGGACACAACACGGGAGATAACAATCTTTTTATGGAGGGCTGTGGTTCCATCCTGGTCATGTTGTTAGCAAAAGACACGGCGTAAACGCCCGGGAAAGAGGCCGCGAAGCTGAATCTTTTTTTTTCTTTCTTTTCTTCCAATTAACATTAAAGTCTCTGATTGGTCAAATCAGTGTATGCAGAGCAAGGAGCAGGCTCCCAGCTTCGAATTCCGCACTCAAACTTGTGATTGGCTTGTGCTAAAGTGGGAGTAGTCTAAGATATAAATGTGCTTTGCCATCGAGCTGGCGAGGAAAGCAGAGAGAGGGAGAAGTGGTCACTCCTGTACTGTGCTTCGCTAGTAAAGAACTGCGGGTCTCTACCTAAATGGTGTGACTCGTGTCCCTTGCTAGTGTGCCTCTTAGAGCCTGTGCCAATCACCTTCTGCACCGTCAGAGGTACTGCTTCTAGCATCATGCACACAACGAGAGATGCATGGGTGTACTTTACATTTCTTGAGTCTGCCATCTAAACATTTGACATCTTCAGTCATGCATAGCCATGGGGTGGAGTCAAACTGGATTGGCAGACCAGTAAATGGGTCCACCTACACAGTGGAATCCACAGGGGTTTCAGAGGCTCATAGGGAAGTACCAGCGTTCTGAATTAGCCGAATGCGAGACCCCGTACTTGCATTTTTCGGGCGTGCGCCATTAATAACAGATTGCTGCCGTCCATGACTTCAGTAGCCGAACGCATCGTGGTGTGCCGCCATAACCAGCATAAGGGTGAAGTATTCGGTGCTACGGCGTAGGGCTCCAATATATACTTCTCAGCACCCTCTTCTTTCGAACCATATTTTTGTTTTTGGAATAGTAGAGTATAGATGCTTGATGGTGGCGTAGTTTTTATTCCATAACCCGGATTCACATGTGTGACGTCAGATAAGGCGATTAGTGTTCTGGTTAGTGTCGCGTGTCGATCCTCAGCTGATCACATTGTCCACCATAGACCTCATATTAGTGAAAGCGTTTGTCAAATAAAAATGTTTGTGTGACGTTCCTTTAGCCATTTCTTTGTTTTGTGGGATTAAGAATGAATAAATTCATTGTTATTTAGATCACAAGACCTCCCTGTGTTCTGATTAACATTATCTTATCCATTTTTATTAAATTCTTGATTATAAAACAAAGTAGCAAACTTGCAAGTCCATCAAGAACAAACGACTTGGGCTGCTCACTGAGAGAGTGATTCTGCTCGACGACGACGCAGTTCACACATCTCCAAGAGCACACAAAGGGTAATAGCGAAATTCACATGGGAGCAGCTTGAGCATCCGCTCTACAGCCCAGACATGTCACCCTACGACTTCCTTTTGTTCGGTCCGCTAAAAAAAAATCTCAAAGAGAAGCGCTTCAGCTCTCAGCTACGAACTGAAGAACACAGTGAAGGACTGCCTCCTGTCACAGCCACAAGGATTCTGGGAACAGGGAATCCTTCGGTTCGTGTAAAAATGGGATAGCTGTGCTCTGGCCTCTAGTGATCACTTTTGAACTAAGACTTCACTTATATCCACAGTTTTATCTCAGGCCTTTCCATTTGGACACACTCCTTCTTCTGCATTAGAAAACACACATATTCACACAAGCACAACTCACACACATATGGCCACTGTCTAAGTGCGATAGAGCCCTTTTTTAAAAGTCTTTTTCATTGTGTTTGGCTGAGACTGAGAGCTTACACTATATGAGAAGTATGCGTCTCTTCTTCCAAAGCTAACCGAAGACCATGAATGTCTTTTTTTTCAAAGCTCCAAAAACGTGGAAATCGCATGGGGAGAGATCGCTGCTGTATCGAGGATGTGAAAGGGCTTTCCATCAAAATTTCTGCAGCGTTCTCGAAACAGTCTTTGCAACTTGGGGTGGGTCATTATCCTTCAACAGAATGATGCCGCTGGTCAACATTTCTGGCCGCTTGGACTTGATGGCGCGCTGTAGTTTCTGCAGTGACCACGTACCGCAGTGTGTTAGTTGTGGATCCATGTTCCAATATGTCAATGAGTAACGTATCCGTGCAGTGAAAGCAAAAGGTTATCATGACTTTTCCTGATCTGGGGTGACCGTTGTTTTGGCTATGCTGCAGAAATTGCGCTGGAAAGTCCTCACACACTCTCCATACAGTCCAGATATCTCCCCATGCGGTTTTCTTATTTATGGGGCCCTGAAGAAAGTCATTCGTGGCCGGCGATTTGCTTCAGACGAAGAGGTGCGCGCCTGGGCACAATCATGGTTCTATAGGTAGGCAACTGCGAATATCTTTCCAGGAAGGCATAGACCATCTTGTCTGACAGTGGAAAAATTTATTAACAGTTACAGTGATTACTTTTGAAACACTGAAGTTTACTGGGATTTTCCATCTGTGTCATTTTAGTTTGATTGTCTTTTTTTGGTCCGCAGCTCGTGGTCGTGCGGTAGCGTTCGCGCTTCCCTCGCCCGGGTTCCCGGGTTCGATTCCCGGCGGGGTTAGGGATTTTTTTCTCTGCCTCGTGATGACTGGGTGTTGTGTGATGTCCTTAGGTTAATTAGGTTTAAGTAGGTCTAAGTTCTAGGGGACTGATGACCATAGATGTTAAGTCCCATAGTGCTCAGAGCCGAACCATTATTTTGTCTTTTTTGTGTACAAGAACCAAGAAGAAACAATAAGAAAGAGAGGCGCAGAGAAAAGTGCTCACATTAAAAATGGCTTGAGGCAGGAATGCAGTGTTTCTCTCTTCTCTTAAACCTGTTAGAATCATTGAAGGAAATAAAAAGAAAGTTCTGTAGTGAGATTACAATTCAGAGTGGAAGGATATCAATAATGAGACTCATGTACAACATTCGTATCCTCTGTTAAAATGAGAAAGAATTCCAGGACCTATTGATTCGAATGAAAGTCCACTGAACAAAGAATGTGACTTATTTGAAAGACGAAAGTACTGATGAAGAGTAAAAGTGAGACTAGCAACAACCTTAGCATCAAAATTAGGGATCACACAATAGACAAAGATAATGTTTCCTTCTACCTTGAAAACAAAATCAGAGAAATCTGCTATCTGAAAATTGTACTATCGGAAAATTGTAGAATGATGGTAATGACCATGAGGACAGAAGCAGCTGACTAACACAGGATAAGAGAGCCTTTTGTGCGAAAAGATTTCTCATAGTATCAAACATAGGCTTTAATTTGAAAAAAAAATTCTTGAAAATTATATCTGGTGCAAAGGAGTAAATGATGGATTGTGAGAAAACCAGAAAAGAAGTGAAACGTTCGAGATACGGTGTTACAGATACATGTAGGCAGTTAAGTCATGGGATAAGTAATGAGGAGGATCTTTGCAGAATTGTCGTTACGACGTAAGGGAATAACTTACATTGACTGCAGTGGGCCATACAAGGCAAATACAGTGTGATTCAGCTGCCCCTCCTGATAGGTTTTATGCAACCCACGACGCCGTCAAAAACCACGTGGGAGATTTTCAAATTTTCTCGCTCACTACGCACAAACTATTGGTCCTACAGAAAAAATGATCAGGACCTTTTTGTAAAATTCGATGTTGTGGTCTTCAGTCTGAAGACTGGTTTGATGTATCTCTCCATGCTATTCTATTCTGTGCAAGCCTCTCCATCTCCAAATAACTACTGCAGCCTACATCCTTTTGAATCTGCTTGTTGTATTTCTCTCTTGGTCTTACTCTACGATTTTTATCCCCCCCCCCCCCCACACACACATACTTCCATCCAATTCTAAATTGATGATCCCTTGATGTCTCAGAACGTGTCATGTCAACGAATCCGTTCTTTTGGTCAAGTTGTGCCACAAATTTCTTGTCTCCCGAATTCTGTTCACTATTTCCACATTAGTCACATGATCGACCCGTATAATCCTCAGCATTCGTCTGTAGCACCACATTTCTAAAGCTTCTGTTCTCCTTTTATCTAAGCTGTTTATCGTCCATGTTTCACTTAGATACATGGCTACACTCCAGACGAAAACCTTCAGAGAAGAATTCCTAACACTTAAATCTATATTGACTGTTAACAGATTTCTTCAGAAATACTTTTCTCGTCATTGCTAGCCTACATTTTATATCCTCTCTACTTCTGCCATCATCAGCAAAACTCACTACTACTTTAAGTGCCTTGTTTCCTAATCTGATTTCTGTAGTGTCACCTGATTTGCTTCGACTACATTCCATTATTCTTGTTTTGCTTTTGTTGATGTTCATCTTATACCCTCCTTTCAAAACACTGTTCATTCCATTCAGCTGCTCTTCCACGTCTCTTGCTGTCACTGACGGAATTACAATGCCATCGGAAATCCTCAAAACTTTTATTTCTTTTCCCTGAACTTTAATTATTACTCCAATGTTTTCTTTTATTTCCTTTACTACTTGTTCAATGTACAGATTGAATAACATCAGGGACAGGCTACAACCCTGTCTCACTGCCTTCTCAACAGCTTTCATGCCCCTCAACTCTTATTACTGCATCTGGTTTTTGTACAAGTTGTAAACAGCGTTTCACGCCCTGTATTTTACCCCTGCTACCTTCAGAATTTCAAAGTGTATTTCAGTCAACATTGTCGACAAATACTACAAATGTAGGACTGCCTTTCCTTAACATATTTTCTAAGATAAGTCGCAGGTAAGTATTGCCTCCCATGTTCCTAGATTTCTTTGGAATCCAAACTGATCTTCTTGGAGATCTGCTACTATCTCATTTTCCATTCTTCTGTATAGAATTCGTGCTAGTATCTTACAACGGGTTCTTAAACTGATAGTTTGGTAATTTTCACTAGCGTAGTTAAATTTTCTGCCAGGATATGTTTTCGCTAAAGACCATAGTTTTCAAATTATTCAAGAATAAAGTACGAAAGTGACCTTCAAAAGCGTTTTTCTTGAGTAAGTCGAGAAATTTGGCCTCCTGCGAAAAGACATCCCAATACAAAATTGAAGTACATTATATTTCCTACAAAAAGATTCCGTCCATTTTTTCTGTGGGACTAATATTTTGACTTAGCGAGCGAGAGAATTTGAAAATCTCCTCTGTGGTTTTTGAATGTATTGCGGGTTTGATAAAACCTATCGTTAGGCGCACCTGAATCATCCTGTATACTAGTAGAAGACAAAGAACGAAACATATACAGAGTATGTTCATGTTAGAGATGAAAAAATGATAAGAAGGAATCGTGGTTGGTTACATCAAACTAATCACTAGATTTCTGACACCTTACCACCCCCCTCCCTTTTTCCTTTTTAAAATAAACAGGTTCTTCCTTCCCTGTGTTTTCGCAAGCACAATCAATATTTCCAAACTCATATATTTAAATATTACTCCCATGTGGGAATGTCAATACTCGAAAGCCAGGCTCTATCCTTGTTAGGTGTTTTTCTTTCTTACCTGCCCTTCCACTTACATCTGCCACCAATGTTACGATAGTGCCACGGGCCGTTGGTAGAGGGTCCTTGTTGTGCACCAGCAAATGCTAATACCTCCATCTTCTAAAATAAAAAAACTCTCCATTATTGAGAACTTATTGAGAATTCTAAACAGATAGTACGTATTCTGTTACTATATGAGCAGTAGACATAAAGTTTTAATTATGTGTTCGAAAAAAATAAAGTTACGTAATTCAATTTTCTTTTCTTTACAGGTATATGTCTGCAGTCTTGGTATGCACTGTTCGGGAGGTTCGTACGAACAACAAAGGTAATAAGGAACCTGGTGTTCAGATGGGTACAGGTAGCTTCGAAAGGGTGATGTACATTGCGCCCAGGTGCGAGCTCTAGGTTGCTGCCCCTGCAGAGACAGGTAACTTATTTGATACCATGACAATGGGCGGCGTTGAGGAGTGCCGTGGAGAATTGCCGAAAGAACGAGCGGCCTCAGCCGTTGTCGTCGGCTTTAAAGCTCTAAAGGGAAGTACGCTTAGTTGTTCGACACTGCCGCCGCCACAGCCAATGCGAATTTGAAATCTAGAGCTGCCGGTAGAGAGATCTACAACGTCGCACTTTACTGCCCCCAGGACTACAATAAGCTGACGACTGTCTTCTCTGGAAAATAAGATTCCTTTCTGTATGTCCAGCAGTCGAGAAGACAAACTCTAGACGTTGGTTTTCCAGAAATCGCCTCTCATTTAGTGATAGTGAGCCTCAAGAAGATACTATAGACAGTAGACTTTGTTGGGGAACGAGAAGAGATACTTCGGGCATTGCTGCCATTTTCTAGTAAAAATCAGACAGTTCTGTCCTCTGAGTGTGTGTGTGTGTGTGTGTGTGTGTGTGTGTGTGTGAGTGTAACAAAGTGATGGATCTGTGAAATAAAGTTGCGTGTGCTGAAGTTTACTGTGTTTTCAATCCTCTTTAATAATAATAAGTAGCAACATTTTGGCGCCAAGTTAAAGAGGATTTCACGTCGCCGGCGAAGATTTCGAGCGACTTAATCTCGACTTATGATCACGACAACCCACAGTCAGGTCACTCAGATAAGTTGTGGTAGACTGTACAACAGTTGCACAAATGTTACTAATTGGTTGTTTACTTATGATATTATGTGCTACACACATTTTGGTTATAGAACAATATCGGGCAGCAGGCATATTATTGTATAGTGCAAGAAATATCGTAAAACTGCTCGATCTATTAGACAGCGGCACCATCTGCAAGTAACAGCAAATATTCGCAAGTCGTGCAGATGGTGATTACTAGATAGCGGTGCCATCTGTCAGTCGTCAGCGACCAGTTCTAAGGGTGGTGACCAGTACAGAAGCTCCCTCCCGAAGTTAGCAAAAAACCATGCGCCTTGAATTATCGCAGTTACGGTTCTCCCAAAACTAGGACCAAGCTCCAAGCATTGCGTTTCGTGAGCCAGACGAACACGTTCGTTGTTTCTTCACCAGAAGAGGAAATTGGACATTCTGAGGATCGCCTGCAGCAAACCCTAGAGGAGCTGAATACACTAAGTGATTCAGTACAGGATTTGCTTGATGATACCGAATACGAGGGCGAAGTAGAAGCTTGTGAGATCTTACAGACAAATGTAACGTGCTGTTTGAAAGGAGAAAGAGCCTTTCGGAGGAACACGTTCAGGTGACAAAAATACTGCTGACACGCGTTTGGAAACCTAAGAAGTTCGCCAATACGCGTCTGTAGACATCACGAGGCTTACAATCAAGCCGCATCCTTTCTCAGATGACATAGGAGCAGTGCCTTGATTCTGGTAGCACTTCACTGCTTACGTGGTGTCAGTTATCAATAAGCACGTATTCCTCCATTGGTATCTAAATGGGGAAACCAAGCATTTGGTTATTGGGACTGCTGTTATAACTAGCGCATATGAGCAGACGAGGTAATATGATATCCAGAACAGGATTACCCAAAGCAATCTTGACTTCTTGGAGAACCTAAGCGCTTCCACTTCAGCCAGTTCAGAGGCTCCCAACGCCACCGGCACTGAGTGCCATTAGCGGATCGCTGAACTACGAGCATTAAGAGAGTATGTGGATTCTTAAGGAAGAGTGCTCCCCCTGAACTACTAGTACAATGCCAGAAATATTTTGGAGACGCCGGTTTATCCAAACCGACGGCAAAAGATCCAAGAAGGGAATCTTACACACCCTATGGAGTTTAGAAACGAAGCGGTGGAGGGAGCTATCACCACACGCAAGATACAGGAAATACCGCTACACAAGAGAAGTTTGTACCCACAGCATGTGAAGATTATAACAGAGGGGAACAAGGAGACAAAACAACAGAATCCAGAACATTTCTACGTGTTCTGCGAAAAAAGGGAGCACTCGGGGTTGGCTAGAATAGATAGCCTCAAGAAAATGCACTACTGCCTCTTATGTCTTACCCAGGGCCACCACAAAAATCAGTGTTTCAACTGGGGAAAAGCATCTGTCCGAAATGTAAGGGTGATCGCCACATACACAACTGCAACAGCCTCTTCCCAGCAGTGTACAAGACTGAAATAACGACTCCCAACTTGACATACTTGTAGACTGATCATGCGAGTATCAGAGGATTGGCTGGTAGTGGTAAACTGTGTCACGTTACGTATATTTAGGAGAGCTAACCGATCGCCCAGTGCTGGTACGAGGTAAGACGAATTTGTTGATTGTCTGAGTGCTGGCGGACAGCCCCAGGGCAGCCAAAGCGCCGCGGTCAGTCCAGAGGTAGCGACCGTCGCTGGTGAGCCCAGCTCCGGGCACAGAGGCTCTGCCGAAAATGCGGAAAATCCCGGTATGGGGAATTTTGACGCTTATCAACTGGGGAAAAGCATCTGTAGAGGCTCTGCCGAAAATGCGGAAAATCCCGGTATGGGGAATTTTGACGCTTAATAGGACAGACAATGTTCCAAAAATGACAGAGTGTCAGACAAGATGAAAGATGTCTTCTTATAGCTCTTTGAGAATTTATAATAATTAACAAACAAATATTAAAGTAAATCTGAATACGTCGGCGATCCGAGAAAAATGAGGCGCATCTAGTGACACAATAATAATTTCAAGATATTTAAAACGACAAAGTTAGCAATTTACAGTGACTAAATGTTGTCACAATGAGCCTCTGAATTAACAATTTTTAAACACTTCATGGGATTCCAACACACAGTATTTCAGATGATAGCACTGCACTATAATTACCATCGCTGATAGCTACTTACCTGTGTCTATTTTATTTCTTGACTTATTACGTTTTTTATATCTTTTCAGTATGCGAATCTTTGTCAGAACGTCGTATTCTCTACATTTACACAGCAAATGAACACAGCATCGGTAATTTATATTTTTTCATACTTATGTTTTTATTTAGTGAAAAGTTTACTATTTTGCCAATAACTTTATTTAAATATTGATTACAGGAGCAATTGGAAATCTGTGCTAATTTAAAAGTGGTCGATTTCATGTGTTAGCGGACACCACAATTGAAAGGAGAAATGAAAGACGCTTTTTTTGAGAAGGCATGAATAATTGTTTAAATAACATTTAGTGATCATCTATAGTTATTTAATATGAACGTACTTCTGCAAGAATACTGGTTTATTTATTTATGAACCAATTATTACTTACATTTATTGTAAGTGAGACGAGTTTAACATATGTTTGGCATTTCTTTATCTAAATATTATTGTACTATATTAGGTTAGTCTGAGAAGTCGTCATGTTGAGTCAGATCTTGCCTGTATAGCTTAAGAACGACGTATTTTTGGTGGGGACGGCCTTCAGTCAATGGAAAAGCAGACAGTAGCGGAAAACTAAGGCAGTCAAATGGAGACTGGAACTTTTCGGATGTAATGTGCATGCTTCAGTTATATAGGTGATTGAAGCTGAGCGGTGAATGGCCGCTACCATACTTCTGAAGCGAGGGGTGAATGTGGTCCAAAGTAGGACTCTAGCTTTTTCCACTTGTATTACAGAATTGAGAGTAGACAAAGTATGAGTTACTGTTCGTCGTATCACTTGTGTTAATTTATGAATCATCGTAGTGAACTCTGAACTGTTTTGAGCTGGTGAATATTTTGTGTATTGTGATCACAAAATGGCCTTACTTTTCGTGCATCTTTGATGGCTATTTACTTTTGTTAATTTTCTACCATTACCATAACGCTCTGTACGTAACTTTATTGCATTTGATAAGGATATTTTCAATCTGCAATTTAAATGAATATCTTAGGAAAACTTCCTGTTTATTTGAGATGACTTTTCTTGAATAAACACTGTTCAGCATAATTCTCTGTCATCTACATCAAGTACAGACGTTGGAACAGAATCTTTGTTATTAAATTATTTATTAAGTTTTATTTTGCATTTATTTTGTATTCCATTAACTCACAATTCTAGCCAGTACATAGACTATTTGACGGCAGGATCGCAGCTACAGGTAATTGTTTTCTACAAATTTGCCATGGTGCATGAAAGCAGACGTGCACGGCGCAGACCTATGACAACATTGAACTATTAGTTTTAAACATAGCCATGCATAGCCTAAGTACCTAAAGTACGAGTAATGAGAGGTAAGCAGACAGCTGAATTGCTTGTGTGGAATGCTGTTTGGAAGAACAACTACACTAGCAGTAACAGACAGGCACTGTCACGAGTGACATGTGCAATCTTAGACACAGGGAGTTGGTCATATTTTATCCACCACTCAATGATCGAACGATCCAACTCAATGTTGCCGAAACCTAAACTTTGATTGAGTCATTCACCACTTCAACCCTGTGAAGGAGGAAGTTTTATTTTGATATGATTAGATACTCTATCAACGCCTACAGCCCTGTTACAGCATGCGAAAGTGCCAATAAAGTCTCATATCAATCAACAGTACCACAAGGCGTCGGAGATATGGGCATAAGAGAGGATACATAGTTGGCAGATTCAAGAGAGGGGATTGAAGATTTCCCTATTGAAGTCCTAAAAAATGATTCAAATGGCTCTGAGCACTATGGGACTTAACATCTGAGGTCATCAGTCCCCTAGAACATAGAATTACTTTAAACCTAACTAACCTAAGGACATCACACACATCCATGCCCGAGGCAGGATTCGAACCTGCGACCGTAGCGGTCGCGCGGTTCGAGACTGAAGCGCCTAGAACAGCTCGGCCACACTGGCCGGCTATTGAAGTCCTCATCACAGCAGATTAATACTGGAAAATTGTAATGTCGGAACTAGCAGTTAATGCGCCTCCTCCTGAGGTTCTTCCCAAAATCTCAGGACATAGTTTTAGTGGAAACAGAAGTGATACTGCAGTTAACCAGGTAACAGTTGCTTTCAACCAGGGGAACTTCAGTGAAATGCCTCATGAACCAGTGCACTATTTTCTGGAAGTTGGAGATAATCGACATAAGGGAGCATCAAGAATGACCATTGACACCCATGGTCAACACTGTCTGGCGATAGTTCCGAGAGGCATACTGCATGGAGATTGGCCACAGAGTAGCAACCAAGCCTCGGAAGAAGGATATTCTTTTCTGCAGCGACTTATTATTGCTAAAGCACATCTTCACTTTTTACAAGGAAATGAAGAACTGAAGCTTATTTATCACAAGAACACGTTAAACTACATTAAGAGGTTGGTTCAAATGGCTCTGAGCACTATGGGACTTAACAGCTAAGGTCATCAGTCCCCTAGAACTTAGAACTACTTAAACCTAACTAACCTAAGGCCATCACACACATCCATGCCCGAGGCAGGATTCGAACCTGCGACCGTAGCGGTCTCGCGGTTCCAGACTGACGCACCTAGAACCGCACGGCCACACCGGCCGGCTACATTAAGAGGGATCAGGTAAAAATTACAAATAAGGACTATAATGTTGGAACTGCCACATTATATCGTCAAGAAATTCAGTAAGGAAGTATCAAATGTAGGCTCGTTGGAAACTATCAGAGATCTTCAAAATAACCCAGCACACTAAAATCCTGTAGTATTGTGACTATCATGTAATTGCCTGGAAGCAGATACCATGGACGGCTTGGTGAGGCGGGTGGCGGTGGCAACATGTGATATGATCCTTGAAGTGCTGCTTGATGCAGGTGCTTCATCGCTCTCAAGTGGCTGAAGAGAGCCTTAATACTATTTTTATAGAAACAAAAACTGCAGTAAATTGGCGGCCCGTCAATCAAGAACAGAGTTGGGGTTGACACTAGTCCACGTCCTAAAATGTGGCAACCTGGTTAAATGATTCAAATGGCTCTGAGCACTATGGAACTTAACATCTGAGGTCATCAGTCCCCTAGAACTTAGAATTACTTAAACCTAATTACTTAAACCTAACTAAATTAAGGACATCACACACACACCCATGCTCGAGCAGGATTCGAACCTGCGACCGTAGTGGTCACGCGGTTCCAGACTGAAGCGCCTAGAAGTGCTCGGCCACCCCGGCCGGCCAACCTGGTTAATATTCCGTGTGGACCAAGACTAACTACTAGGAAGGATTTACCTATGGAGTTCTGTCTGAGACAGATGTTCAATGAGGACGTTCGGTGTAGATTGAGAAATGGATACCTTTTGGTGCTAAGAGGTGAAAGGATATCCATCAAGAAGAAGACCAAGAACAGGACTAGTTGTTCTACTTTAGGAGGAAACTTGTGGAAGAGAGCTGTGTTAGAAGAAATGCAGCATGTCAGAGACGACAAAATCAAGTGCATCATTCTATGGCAACTGGATTGAGCAAAGATCTGTCAACTAGTCCATTGGTCATCCCCCTTGAGATAGACCATTAGTTGTACTGCACTCTCCAGCAGGTTTATGTGTCTATTATAAATCTGCGATGGATGCCATGATATAAAGTTTTGTGTACTTAAGTTCACTACCTTTTTTTCCTTTCTCTTAAATACAGTAACTAGGAACAGGCTTCAGCATGTGTTCTGTCGAATACCTGAGATCTTAAAAGATATGGGAGGAGATGCCGCTGTACATGAGCGTTGCTGGTAAGAAAAACACAACAAAATACCGAAAAGCCACATGCGAAACGCGGCTTGCCGCAATGTTTGTGGTGCCGAACGCCTAGACACACAACCAAGTACTCTCATCCCTGAGAAGTGTGTGAAGTGCTTACTTAGGTGGACAACGCAGCAAGACTTGTCTTCTTGCTCAATCCAGTTCACACCTAGGTGCACACTCTGCGGAGAGCAGCAGGTGGGGGCTGGACCGTCTGCGTGATCTGTAAGCGCACCTACGATTTACAAAGGGACCAGGATATTACACTGTAGGGTGAAGGCGGTGTGACGAAAGCTCTTTCAGTTATGAGCTCTACCGTAGAGGTGAAGCAAGGTAGGACAGATGAATCAGTTTTTCAAGCTCATTCAGTGGAAGCTAAACACAAAAGAGGAGCTGACTGGTCCATAATTGATACAGGCAAACCCCAGTGGGCCAAGACTTCTAGACCACAAACGTGGGACGCAACGGCTCACATCAATTGTGTTACCCAGCTACCAGTGTCAACCAGCTAGCAGGCAGCTGTACCAGTTACATGTAGCTGCTATTTACCACGACACTACTCCCAGAGGTGATCGGCACCATCGCTAAGTCACAGCAGACCCCTCCTAAGGTATGTAATGCTCTTGTCGGTGACTGTGTGTCACGTAACGCTGCCAAGGTGCGTGATTCTCACTACGACTGCAGAGATGTTGCCCGCGTCCTGGAGAAACACTCCGCTCCTCGCGTCCATCACAAAGCTCATTTCGAGATTGCCACATCGTACTACCGCCACAGTCCCTTCAGCTGTCATGACTGCCACCAGGTATCCCATAGAAGACCACAGTGGCAGAAAAATTATACAGAATCATGGTCTGGGTGTGGAAAGACGGTGGTGCCTGCACACAAGTCAGAGAATTCCCGCAGGTTCTCTGTGAGGAGGTTGTGGACGTGTGATTCACACTCATCTCAAACTATGTTTGCTACCGCACAGACAAGGAGGCAGGTGGTGGCTGGACAACAGTCTATGTGTGTGCTTTACTGAGTCACTGCCGAGTAATCTTACACTCAATCCCTGTGATCAAAGCCACGGCGATGGCAATTATCACTTGCAGTCGCAAGATCACCTTTATCGCTGCCTGCGGTATTTCAAGGGTCTATTGCATGTGGCAGACTTTGAGGCGATTCTGTCACTAGATGACAAGTTCCTTGTCACTTGTGACTTTAAAGCCAAACATGCTGCCCGGAATTCACATCTACGCCACTTCATGGCACGAAGCATTTCCGATGGCTTTGTGAGATCCTACACAGGCTACTTCTTCATATAATGGTGAAAGAGTGCATGACCTCGATATCGCTGTTATTAAAGACGCACCACATCATATGACACCAAGCCCACACAATCCTTTGTCGTTGGATCACGTCCCTGTCATCTCTGATATAGACATCGATGGTATGGTGCCTTGGCAGCACGAAATCTGCACGAAGGGTGTCATCCGGAATGCATTACGAGAAGACCTCACAGAATCAAATAAGGGCTATGTCAGATCCCGAGGCAACTCTGGAACATGTCACCAGTTGTCACCGATCGCGTGAACTCCTGCCGCACGTCTCAGATACGATCTCACAGACCGTGGCTACAGTTACGGAGCACAGAAGCCGGGAGTGGGTTGGTAGGGTAGCCACTCTCTGGACGCTGCCTCTGCGTGGAAAAGCTCAAACTCACTTCTGCACTCTATGCAGAAAATCTCGCCACTCTAAGTGGACTGCCATGTGGTCTGTGTGCCAGTCACCAAGTCTGACGTACTGACAGCCAAGTTCGCAGAGAATTTCATTTCTATCGACGCTCAGTCGATACTGGATACATAAAGCATGTTGCCGAGCGCTTCTCAGTACCTTTCTAATGGTGTTAAAGCATGCTTAGGTTTGAGAATTTCTGAAGCTGGTAACCTGTTGCTTACACCGTCACAGTTTTCAAGGAGCTATATGACAGGCGCCTCCTTTACTATATGCACTCCTCGAGAAGCACTTTGTCTTCAGTTAAGGCCATGCCGCTTCTTATCTACTTCTGAAACTCGTCAAGGAAGCAGTGGGAGCAAATGAGTGTCGAACTTTCTTCAGGGTGGTGATCGTGTACGTCTAACGTGCATCTGTTTCCGTGTTGCACGACAGTCGCTTACGCAAACTTTGTATGAAAGAAATTCCAAGAACGCAAGTGCCCTATTTCGAAGGTGTAATCTTCCATCCAGGGCATAGAATGGCTTGGCTCAGAGCATCAGACCCTAAAGGGAGTCTAGTGAAGTATGATGTACGTTCCACTGCTGTACACAGCGGAATTGTTAACGTGTTCTCAAACGCAGGTGCGCTGTAATCGGACGATATGGTACTTTTACGAGCTGAATGAACGTCTAGCTTATGTAAGGCATATTGTAGGCTGCGTGCAACTTCCCAGTGACAAGGCTGGAAAAATGGAGTTTGGCTTTCAACACAATGAAGAGCCAAGCACGTAGTGAGACAACCAGTTTCCCTCTGCCCTTAACCCTCTATTTCTTCAACGTTTTTGTCCACTACTAACTCTAAATGGGCCCGTAATAGTGGGTAATCTCACACAAACGTACGGACAACATCACAGCCCCACATCGTGTGAACTCCTCGATTTGAATTACTGACCATTTGCAGAAGTGACAGTAGAACTTTTTGTGATGGTCACCATGCTAGTGCAGGCATGGAGGGGCTCCATTCCGTACAAAATGAAAAAATCCTTGTTGCTCAGAGACAGATCGACATTATGGATGGAAATGTGCGTTGGGGAAGCACTGCCAAGTGTCCGTGTGTCACTCTTGACAGACGTCAGACAAGGCCAGACACGCCGAAGAACTGAGGGCGGCGGGAAGGCTGTTCCAACTTCTCCCGCTGCTGAACCTGACTTCGATTCTTCCACACCTTGGAGTAGTTCTGTGTAAGAAGCTACTTTACTCAGTTTTGGGGTATGTAGTTATCATATGGGGAAGAATGGATGATTCGCGTTCATATGGCCTGCACAGTGTCAAAATCACTTTCCAACTACCACTGGATTTACCGATAGCAGAGCACCACCAGGTAGTCAAAGTACCTCATCTCCAGGAGATGATGGGGTAATTGGAAGGTTACTTCTGCAAGAAATATGGAAAATCACATTACCAATTAACTAACAACCAAGGAACGAGTGTGCAGTTCCAGAACGACAGTACTGGCGAAATAACATGTTCTTGTAATATAGTAAGGGAACTTTTTTCGTGTGTTTCAGATCAGCACCAGCGAGAAATTGTAGTCCTCGAAAGAAGATCCCTAACATCTATAGTGTACTTGGCACAGCTGGTTCGGATGCATGCCTCAACCAGCCACGTACTACGAGTTTGTATACATCTCTATGACAATGCCTCAGTGTTGTAACTCTATGGACGACTATCATTTCGCCTGCTGCCGCTTGTAATTTGCAGCTGCCAGAGGCCTTATTTCGTTGACTCTACTATAGCAATGAGGCTGTGAAAGGGTGAAGGAACGGCCAAACGTTCAGCGAAGATTGGGAAGATCCTCCGTTAAGGAGGGAGCATCTTCATCACCACTGGAGAGGAGGACCTGTGTCGCGCATGCACTCCAGCAGAGTTGTGTTTGTTGTTCTAAACTGTCGGTTCTTTTTGTACACATCATAGGCAAGGTGACACACTGGGGACGAGGAAGGATCCTTGGAGAAACGAAGGGACTCTCGACGGCGCTGCCCACCGAGTTAGCCAGTCGACTAGCTAGCTAACACTACGGTTGACGATCGACTGACTTACGCCTGGTTTAACTCGGAAGACGAATTGCACAGTTCTGCTGAGCAGAATACGTACGTCAAATATGAAACTAGATAACTTTTCGCATTTGCACAGAAGACAGGCTGCAGCTGTCAAACGATCCTAGGTTCGAGAATTCTTCTGGGTTGTATGGCCGTGGTCCATGGAACTCTTCTATCCCTGACGTATCGTCCAAAGCTACGATTGACATCGTCGGAGGTGCTCCTGGTTTTGCTGAGTCTTGCCGATTGATAAGTCAGACATCGAAGAACGGGCTCAATACCTTTGAAAGTGGGTGTGGTCTGGATTTCACGTGATAGCAGAGATAAACCTTGTCAAGGATAAAAAAATAACTATCGATCATAGTACGACAAAGATAAAAACTTCTCATCGATTCTGTAGCGCCACTGTCCATATATCGCTGAGTTTCAAAGCTTCTTCCTTTCTGTTAAAATTATCCCCATGTTTATATATTTCGATGGCTTCTCTATACAGACGTGGATAATAGTTCGTCATAGTAAATAAAACAGAAAGGAAGAGGCTATGAAACTCAGCGATATATGGACAGTGGCGCTACAGAATCGATGAGAAGTTTTTATCTTTGTCGTACTACACTCCTGGAAATGGGAAAAAGAACACATTGACACCGGTGTGTCAGACCCACCATACTTGCTCCGGACACTGCGAGAGGGCTGTACAAGCAATGATCACACGCACGGCACAGCGGACACACCAGGAACCGCGGTGTTGGCCGTCGAATGGCGCTAGCTGCGCAGCATTTGTGCACCGCCGCCGTCAGTGTCAGCCAGTTTGCCGTGGCATACGGAGCTCCATCGCAGTCTTTAACATTGGTAGCATGCCGCGACAGCGTGGACGTGAACCGTATGTGCAGTTGACGGACTTTGAGCGAGGGCGTATAGTGGGCATGCGGGAGGCCGGGTGGACGTACCGCCGAATTGCTCGACACGTGGGGCGTGAGGTCTCCACAGTACATCGATGCTGTCGCCAGTGGTCGGCGGAAGGTGCACGTGCCCGTCGACCTGGGACCGGACCGCAGCGACGCACGGATGCACGCCAAGACCGTAGGATCCTACGCAGTGCCGTAGGGGACCGCACCGCCACTTCCCAGCAAATTAGGGACACTGTTGCTCCTGGGGTATCGGTGAGGACCATTCGCAACCGTCTCCGTGAAGCTGGGCTACGGTCCCGCACACCGTTAGGCCGTCTTCCGCTCACGCCCCAACATCGTGCAGCCCGCCTCCAGTGGTGTCGCGACAGGCGTGAATGGAGGGACGAATGGAGACGTGTCGTCTTCAGCGATGAGAGTCGCTTCTGCCTTGGTGCCAATGATGGTCGTATGCGTGTTTGGCGCCGTGCAGGTGAGCGCCACAATCAGGACTGCATACGACCGAGGCACACAGGGCCAACACCCGGCATCATGGTGTGGGGAGCGATCTCCTACACTGGCCGTACACCACTGGTGATCGTCGAGGGGACACTGAATAGTGCACGGTACATCCAAACCGTCATCGAACCCATCGTTCTACCATTCCTAGACCGGCAAGGGAACTTGCTGTTCCAACAGGACAATGCACGTCCGCATGTATCCCGTGCCACCCAACGTGCTCTAGAAGGTGTAAGTCGACTACCCTGGCCAGCAAGATCTCCGGATCTGTCCCCCATTGAGCATGTTTGGGACTGGATGAAGCGTCGTCTCACGCGGTCTGCACGTCCAGCACGAACGCTGGTCCAACTGAGGCGCCAGGTGGAAATGGCATGGCAAGCCGTTCCACAGGACTACATCCAGCATCTCTACGATCGTCTCCATGGGAGAATAGCAGCCTGCATTGCTGCGAAAGGTGGATATACACTGTACTAGTGCCGACATTGTGCATGCTCTGTTGCCTGTGTCTATGTGCCTGTGGTTCTGTCAGTGTGATCATGTGATGTATCTGACCCCAGGAATGTGTCAATAAAGTTTCCCCTTCCTGGGACAATGAATTCACGGTGTTCTTATTTCAATTTCCAGGAGTGTATGATCGATAGTTATATTTTATCCTTGACAAGGTTTATCTCTGCTATCACGTGAAATCCAGACCACGCCCACTTTCCACGTTATTTACGCCGTTCTTCGACGTCCGACTCGTCAGTCGGCTAGACTTGGCACATCCAGGAGCACGTCCTGCGTAGCTTTGGACGAAACTTCAGGGATAGAAGAGTTCCATGGACCACGGCCATACAACCCATAAGAATTCTCAGCAGTTGAAACATCCGGTCGTGAAAGCCTTCATTGTATGATTCTAGGATCACTGAGCAGAACAATCGAGAATTAAAAGCGTCTGCTACAGCTTTTTATATGCGATACCAGGGTGGATAGTGGATGGAATTCCACCATGAGCTGTTAAGATATCGCATCCTCGGAGCTCAGCATAAGTGTCTTAACAATGAAACACTGCTGCAGATGTAAGCATGCTGCTCACATCACTATAAAGCTCTCGTCAAGCCTGTTATCCTAGTGCTAGAGAAGAATGACCAGAAGAAGATCGTATTGACAGTCAGGTTATTTTTTCGGGAACAGATGTAGCTGTGTTACGAGCAGACAGTTCCGGTGGGGCTGCTTTATACAAGGTTCAGAGATGTGGTGGCCAAACTATATACCTGGGCCAGTAAGAAGAGAAAGCTGCTGTTGATTTTGGCTGTGAGTATAACTTACAACAAAGGACGATAAAATGACGTCGACGGAATCAGCGAACTGAGTAAGCTTATAGCTTATACTACTTACCATCCATCCAACAGTCCATAACATAAAATTCAACAATATTTGTCAATCCACTGACATTGTGCCTAACTGAATCAATATAAAGGTTAACCAGTTCGACCATTGCTCAAAAAATAATTCATATAGCACAGAAACTGTGGCTAAAATATGAAAACAAATATCTTCACAAAAAAGCCTTAAATACAAAACCATACAAAGCCTGCCTAAAACATGTATATAACATTAAAAATACTATTGTTTTCGTTTATCTGGTTAACAAAATTGGTGGGACCTCTCGCAGATGAACTCGAGAAAAAGCCTCGGCGCTCTAAGTAAAGTGATACCACCGTCGTATCATCGAAAACCAAAATTTGTGGCAAAATCAAAACACACCAACCTAACCGCGTCAGTTGGAACTAAACGAAGCAGGTGACACAGACAATGACGATGACGTTGACAATGTTGCGGAATAACGGAAACTGCTGAAACTAACACAACATACATTGTTACTGCATCCTTATATATACTTACCAAACAGTTATACTACAGACTGACAAAATCGACCCCTTGACTGCCGAACGCACATTTCGCTGGCCAGAGCAGGCCAGTCCACAGCTCTGCTGTGGCCGGCGGCGGTCTCGTGACAGTCAACACCTTAAAAACAGTCGTATAACGTAACATAGGAATTCGACTATTTCAAATTCAATTGTACACTTTTCTCCCATTTATTTGTTCATGTCTACTGTTACGTATCAGCTCTCAACAATATTGTGGGGAAAATCCTGTAAAACGATACCTGTTTTTTGATGTTTATTTCTTCATTTAATTTTTTATCACTTTGCGCCATTGTTTTTCTGTATTTCTTTGCTTTTGAATATTTTACTTGAGAATAAGTATTTGTAAACGACACAAAATTTGCGCTAAAATGTTGTAGAATTTGATGTTTTCCAGTGTCTTTCATTTGTTCGTTTTTGTAATTATATTTCTCAGAAAAACTTAGCAAATTGAAACACTCACAACGGCATATTGTATTTTACTGATTAACGTAGTGAATATGTATAGAAATTTATAGTATGAGGAACACTGCCTCAAAAAACTAGGAGTTGGGAATGAAAAGATGCAGCTTAAGAACACAGGCCAGGTGAAGTGAGCTATCACCACGGTAGGCATTCTCAGTACGGCTCTACCACAAGTTCGGAAGAATACAACGTACCATCCATCCAACAGTCCAGAACATCAAATTCAACAATATTTGTCAATACACTGATATTGTGCCTAACTGCATCAATATAAAGAATAACCAGCTCGACCACTGCTCAAAAAATAATTCATATAGCACAGAAAGTGTGGCTAAAATACGAAAACAAATCTCTTCACAAAAAAATAAAGCCTTAAATATAGAACCATACAAAACCTATCTAAAACAAGTATATAACATTAAAAATACTACTGTTTTCGTTTATCTGATTAACAGCATTGAAAGTTGTAGGAAACTGCCATGAAAGAAATGAAAGATAAAAGAAAAAAATGTAAAAGAGCTTATGATACAACAAGCACAATACATAAACACGAACAACCAAAGCAACACACCAATTTTAGTCGAGACCGACAAATCTCACAGACACACAATTAAACAACAAAGAGCATGAGCTGTTACAAAAAGGGCTGAAGTATAATGCAAATACAAAAATAGATAATACTCTACAGAACACCTCAAAATAAAATCAAAAAGCTGTTGTAGCACGAAAAGAGAAAAGGGAAAACAGCAACGTCAACTTCCACAAAATTGTAACAAATACGACAAAGCGGAATAACAAATCAATATGAAGACATAACCCACAACACTCAGAACACTCGAAAAGGAACTCCAAAACAAAGACACAATTACATAAAAACCAGCAAAGGAAATACTTTAGTTCTTTCAGACAAAATGCAGTACACTGACCTAATACAAGAATTTACTTAACAAAGTAGTATTAAGAAATTGAAATCAGACCCAACATACAGATTCGAGACTAAGATAAAACACTATTTGGATTAGATGACAGAGAAAGAACGAAACTAATACAGAACAATCCCACTGCATCAGCCCTGGCAAGACTCCTTGTTAACTTCAGCCACCCTCACACTTACACACTTGTAGCATTCATGTTAAAACTACTGTCTGAAACCTAAACAGTTGAAGAGGACAGGACTTCATAGAACATCACACAATTAATATAACTCATAAAAGATATAAAAATCCCAAAGACAGCTTCCCCACTCTCCTTTGATATAGAACATATGTACTCTAACTTACCAGCAACAGAAGCAACAAACATCGTGGGCCAAATCCTGAAAGACAACTTTCAGATAAACACATCGTCGCAATACTCAGATTATAAGAAGTAACAAACATAATTTCAATTCATTAACGAATACTATTTACAGGGAGAGGCGCAACCAATGGGCTGTCCAGTGTCAGGACCATTAGAAAACATTTTTACAAACTATGTAGAATAATCTACATTTAGAAATATTATTGGAAATAGAACTAATCACCATTACACAAAACTTCTAAAAAATGGGTAGAATAATCTGGCCTTAAAATTAAACAAAATTAAAAAAGAAAGAAATTCTGTAAACATGGGACATGTAGGGCCACAAACAGCAGCATATCATGAATCTACACAAACAAGCACAAACACTGTTAGAACAGCATAAAACACTCGTGATACCAACAAAGAAGACATAAGATGGTAGACAGTGACATGCAGTCACAATTCACACATGAAATAATGGACAATTTCAAAAGACAAGACATGTACATTGCTTCACAAACAGAGCGTTCTGTCCAGAAGTACATCCCAAAACTAAAAAGTGAAAGTAACATCAATCAGAAAGCAGAAATACATTAATTACAATGTAATACATGAGATAAGAGATATATGGGACACACTAGCAGAACATTCAACTCTCGATACAAAGAACGTATCAGAGCCTGGAAATTTGGGACAAACCACTCAATATTTGCAGAGCACTTAATGGAAATGAATCACAGGTCATCTACATAAGATAAAGAAATGAAAATAGTTAGAATAAATAGTAAAAGTCACATGGTAACTCTAAAAGAAAACTAAGATGTACACAAAACACAGGCAAAAAGAGAACTGTTCTTAAATGACCAAGTCAAAACGAAAAACAGCTCACTGTTTACACTGATTCATAGCACAGTAAATAAACATCACAAAAGATAATCATAAATACCATTCCTCCTTACCAACCCTCTTCCCAAAATGTAGTCATCCACTTACCTCTTACCACACATCTGCCATCAAACTGATCAATACGCTGGCCATAAACATATCTGTTATCGTAACTAACCCCTCTTCTGTTTTTTATATTATTATTATGCACGTTGCATGTGCTTAATGACACACGAGGACCAAGAATGGCACGTGAAGTTGTGTTTACTACTAAAGTGATGTCAACTATAGTGACTCTATAGTATCAGCCACAGTATGTGCAAAGAGTTCACTGAAAGCGAAGAATTTCTACTAAAATATGTTAATGACGAACAAAAGAACGGAAAAATATGTAACTCTGAACATGTTACCACAGGAGTGAAAGCAGTACAGTCGTCAAGAAATGATACAGATTTACTTGTAAGTACCTTTGCATTTTACTTTAAGATTTATGTGTGAACTGTTTTAAGTCTAAAATCAGTGCTTATAAACAAACATAATATGTAATTCCCGGATACACAATGATATTGCCTTGTTAATAAAGGCGAAACTTATCTGAGTGATTTAATACACTCATTCGTTTGCGTCAGTAGTGAGTAAAATGGTTACCATCGAGTAGCAGGTTTCTGCACTTTTACCTTCGGAGAAAGTGAGTCGAAAATTTAAGTGCAGGAAGCATTTTGTCTCCAATCCGGTACTGAACCACCAACCAAGAAAAGCATTGGTCGTTGGTTGAAGGAGTGTCAACAGACTGGGTACTTCTACAGGGCCTGAGACACACACAACACGAGTATGCTTGCAAATTTAAAACCTGGCAGAAAAAAGTAACAACATCAAGAACAAGTTGTGAGATATAAACGGAAGTTGGTAGCCGTGTTTCTACGTCTGAAAGATGACATCTGTTCAGTTTTCTCTCCGGTCGCATAAGAGTGGTACTTGTAGCGCCATTATGAGGATGCAAATCAGGTTAGCTTTGAATAAAGCTTAATTTAATAAACAGAATGGATGTCACCGCTATATGAACAGTGAGCCATATTGACCCTATATCAAGCCGTGATCTGGTCGGTAGGCTTACTAGCAAACAGCTCCACCAGAAATTATTCTCGAAGTGGCCTAGTTTAACCAATAATGCTGAGTAAGTAAGTTCAAAGTTTGATGAAACCAAGCGCTTATGAACTATAAAATAATCATGCCTAGTAAAGCACTGCAGCCTTTGGGTTGAGGACAGCTTCATACAAAAAAAGTCCAGTACTTCAGATATAAACATTCACAGCTCTGGCAATAATAGACGAATAGGCATTATGTGTGTAATCTGTTTTTTAGTCTCTGAAATTCTCAAATTATTGAGATCTGTTGTGCTTTAACACAAAAAATGTGGACTTGAGTCTTTGACAAATTCCAACGATTGTAATATTTAGAATATCACATACTAAAAAAAGGAAAGAAACCACTTACATTTCTTTTCTTGAATGCTGAAAGACACATTTGGTAACTAATATGCGTCAATATAATCTATAAACTTATACAACTATAACATTCTTGAGTATTGTATTACCTCCACAAGCCAAGAGGAGTGCAACAACTAAAATTTAGCAATAAATCCGTGTAGATATTATTTACAAAGCGTATTTCACATCGTTCGAGGTAAATAACCGACTGTACGGTATTCATTATATTAAGTAATTGTAATATTCTGTCAAAAATGCTGTCAAAGCCACGAACTAAAGAAAGCCTTTCCTGGTCGTATATAAAGAGTGAAACCGGAAAACACTCCTGGAAAATATACCCTTCTTATATCTGAAGAGTGTTAAGTAGACCTTTATGATGTTCGTCTCTTATTTTGTAAATACTTCGTGTATTGGACATACACCAGGGATGATGGAGAGAACACAGAAAGCTGGGGATCTCAACTGCACTCAATCTGAAATGAATTTCGGAACCATTTTTATGGTTGGTTTTTGAGTATAGCAATCTAGATCGCGTAGTATATTTCTTTATTTATCGCGTAGCATATTTCTATCATCACTAAGTCTATAATTAAGATCAAAGGAACATAAGAGTGAGAGGTGTTAGTTATACTTCACCAGATGTACAAAAATAAGAAAAAACTAATATGATAAAAAGAAGGAAAAAGAGTATTTCACCAATACCTGAAATTTTTAAAGCAACGTTCACAACGTTCAATGTCAGTTTCAATAAACTCTATGCATAAGTCGGGCGTCAACTATCAACTCGCCTCGAAAGATTACAGAAATACAAGTACTAGCCGAGAGTTGGTACCTGGGGAGATATAGTGTCTTCATTTCTCAGGTCACACCCAAATAAAACGAATCTCTAAAATTGCAGTACCTTAATTTACAACATAAAACATGATTAAAGTAGATACAGCTGCTTACTCAGTTGGAACCAATAACTACATCCGGAGTTCACATAAATATAACACACGAATTCGTTATATATGCTTCAAAATTAGATAATATACTGAGTGCAAATTGCCCCAATGATCACAGACCGATTTGGGAAATTTATTTCCTTTATTAACACATTTTACTAAGTGGTGCGCACAGACATTATAATTCTTTATAAACACTGAAAAGTAATTCAGACTTCCACGGCGAATTTCATTGATAAAGTCTTCCCAGGTCACTAACCAAGTCGTCGTGTCGTGACGCCCCAGCGTTTCGAAGAGCTTCCTACTCGTTATCGTCAGGTGACAACATGAGGTCACGACTCGATTGATAACCCAAGAAGATTTTATCAGTCCCTACAGTTTTTATTACGATTCCGGCCATTTGTGTTTCTCTTCGTAGCTATAGAATCTCTTCTTTAGATAAAAGCTAGGCGAAGCACATGATTTGTGATTTACCATCACACCATTCTTAAGTCTCGGAAACTTGTCTAACAATTTCATATCTGTAAGAACTTACATATATTGAACGACAGATGCTGTAGCGGTTAAGTAGTACTCGTTAAAGCACATGCCTGGCGTATAGCTGCTAATGCTTACATAATATGCCCGGCTTTGTTTGATTCAAAATAACACGTTTCAGTCGAACGGAACTGTACCAGGAACATCTTATTTCCTCACGGTGTCGCAGCTGCGCCTGGGACAGGTTAGGGTTCGCTCTTCCACCCAGCGAATGTTATACTTGAAAGAAAAACAATACGATTAATTATGCACATTTTACGAGCACGAAAGAATTGTTTCGCGTAATGCTACGTTTCTTGTAGCAAACATCTGCGTCATACCGATCTTTTGTTTTCTGTGTCATACTTGTACCTGTGCATAAACGATTCTGGTAAACAACAAAGGGTAACAACCAGTATTATAGACAGTTTACTGATTCTAGTAAACAATGTTTCTCGAACATAAATTACAAAACAGAAGTTCAAAATGACTCATTAATTAGCTTACGAGGCAGACCCAGCTCCGTAGGAGTACGCTGTGTTTACAATCGGCTTGCAGTTACGAATAGTTTTAATGGTCTTTGATTAACAATTCATTCCTAACTCTCCTCGTTTGTTTCGTGAGATGAGAAATATAATTTCTATCGAGAGGAGTATTCTCTTTGAAATACGATTTCTACAGAAGGCTGGCCACGAGGAACTAGCCACCAGAATGGATTACTTATTTGTCGATGGTGTTTAAGTCCGGTAGTGGAATATTAGCGATCCTGAGTAATTGACGTAGAACCGATGCTGTGAGGTGTGCGCGTAGCAGTGACGTAAAGGGAGTCTCTTCGCTGTCCTGCGCGAGATTAATTACGGGATTTTGTTACGCTAATCAGGAATTCTCTGTGATCTCCACTGAGGTTAGTCCAATCGTCCGTAAACAGTATAACAAATAACTGCGTCGGTACCTGTATTGATCTGTGTTTCTCGTTATAAGTACCACAGACGTGGCAGGGAAGATCGTAGGAACTTGAGAGAGCGCGTCCGTTCCTGTCATTTGTGACACTACCGGTGAGATTTAAGATAAGAAGGGGTTTCCTAAAGCGCGGTAGATTCCGTTGTGAGCTAGTTTTTCACCTGTATTGTCTTTGTCCACTAATGGGCTGCGATCTGGAAGAGACGGAGCCGCTGACGTGGCAATACACGGAGCACTCAGTACTCAAGTACGACCTGCGCATCCTTCACCTCCTTTGCTTGTGGCCACTCCCAGGCTCGCTGTTATTCCGAACTTTGACAGCGTTCTTTATCGCGCTGTGCTTGGGGCACTTTGCAGAAGCGGTGGTCAACCTGTGTACGCTGAGTGGCGACATGGAGGCCTACACGCTGGCGCTGTCCAACGTTTCGGTAGTCATAGTAGGCGTTCTTAAAGTGACATTCTTCCTGCGCCACGAGCGCAAGTACTGTCGGCTGGTACGTTGGCTGGACGCGTTAGTGGCAGCCGAGAGGGAATCCGTTCACGGGCGGCCGTTGCTTGAGGCTATATTCCCGGCAGCCCAGAAACGGGCCGTTCGCATCGCGAGGGGCTTGCTCTTGTACAACTGTTTCCTGCTCTCCATCTGGTTGACAGCACCCCTCGCCGCCCCACCGGAAGCTAGAATACTACCCCTGCAGCAACTTCCTTTAACGGACGCGAACGCTTACCCCCTGTATGAACTCTCATACGCGCTACAGGCTCTATCCGTAATCTTCATCGGCTTAATCAACGTGCATATGGATTGCTTCTTCACAGTGGCTATGATCTACACTGCCGCACTGCTCAGAAGTTTGGCATCGCGTCTTGCCGACCTGCAGGTGCATGACACAGCAAAAGGGAACGGGCGGGGGCAGAAGACTGCGACAGCGGACGAGATGTACGGCGAATTATGCTTTTGTATCAGGACTCACCAGGAAATCTCAAGGTAAGCAGAGGTGGAGAACATGTGCTAAAAAACAATTTACGAGGAAACGATTCTAACGAAAAAACAACTGAGCATGAAAGTCAGGTTTTGGGGGAAGGAGGTTATTTTCAATCTGGAGTTTATGGATCAGTCTTTTTTTAATCCTCCTAAATGGTCGGTCGTCGAAGCCGACAAGGCTGATTTCAAGCGGGAGTAACTCTCCTGTCGGAAAGATCACAGCTCACGGTAGAACATTTTCCATTTCATGATGGGACGATACAGCAATCAGTGATAAACGTTTCGAAGAGACAAACAGTCTCGGCTGTAAAACAGGCTTTATTGTTTTATATTTTTCGAATAACGCGTTTCGTATAGTTTAAGGCGTCTCCAGATTGGCTGACACAGTAGGTGTTAAACACATAGGTTGCCGTCCATGTAAATGCGTAAGCAGGCAAACACCATTGTCAGTATTCTAAGAACATTGCGTGGTTGCCTGATGTAAAATAGTGTTGGTCTAAACTACATAAAAGACCTAAGTAGGTACTTGCCCTTGTCCAGTTTTAAGAGACTTCGCGCAGTGCCCTGCATAAAGCGCAGTGAAGAGACACTTGAAGCTGGATCAGGCATACAGGAATGCATCAGAAAATGTAAAAATGGCATTACGCGGGTAAAACGCATCATGGGCAGCTACCTCTTGAGGTCTTTTACGCATTTTACACGTGACTTCCCGTACACTCAACACTATTTTATATCAGAGCACCACGCAGTGTTCTTATAGTATTGACAACGGCGTTTGCCTGCTAAGACATTTGCAAGGACTGCAGCCTATGTGGTGGTGGTGGTTAGTGTTAAACGTCCCGTCGACAACGAGGTCATTATGCAGCCTATGTGTTAACACCTGTTGTGCAAACCAATATGAAGAGCCCGTAAACAAGACGAAACGCGTTATTGGCAAAATTTAAAATAATAAAGCTTGTTTTGCAGCCAAGACTGTTTATCTCTTCAAAACAGTTCGTAATAACTGGCGGAAATGCATCGAACACAAATGATATGTGGCATTGTCCAAGGAAATATTATAGGCCCTCTGCTGCTTCTAATCTACATTTAGGGATGTACCAGACAATCTGAGGGGCCCTCTTAGATTGTTTACAAATGATGCTGTCGTTTTCCGTCTGCTAAACCCATCAGAAGATCACAAGTAATTACAAAACGATTTAGAGAAGATTTCGGTGCCGTGAGAAGAGTGCAGTTTATATTATTTAGCGACTATCTCGGAGTGCAGCGCTAATACCAGTTGCAGGTAGCTATCTAACAGTTTCCAGAGACAACAAAAATTTGATGTTCAATATTTCACGAAATTACTGACCGAATTGGCAGTGGGACTTTTCTGTAAACCATACTTACTTACATCGTAGGGAAAATTTGGGAACCGCCTGTCCAGGCAACGAGAGAATAATACAAGCAGCGGAAAGTCCATGACTTGCTAGTCTCTTTAAGTACGAGGGTAAGTCAACTATTATCCGAAATTTAGTTATATTTTTGTTTATTTTGGTAGTCCTGTCGTTTTACGTTGATAACGCATGCTTTGTTTATTTGTTTTTATATCTTTGCTATTTTCAAGCTGCGAGGTTAGTTTCGATATCGCTTTCGTGCTGTTAGTCATGGCTGCTCCGCTGTCTATTTGCACCAAAGAAGAGCAACATTCAATTATCCGTGTTTTGTGGTCGGAAGGCGTATCAGGGGTCGAAATTCATCGAAGACTTTTGGTACAGTACGGGAACAGTGTTTTGCCACAACGGAGTGTCTACAAATCGATTAAAAAATTCCGAAATGGTCGTACAAATTTTACGTACAATGAAGGAGCCGGACGACCGTTTACCACCAAAAATGAAGAAACCATTGAGCGTTCATGTGAAATGATTTTCTTGGAGAGATGATTAACTATTGACGAAGTGGAATACCGTCTCCAAATTAATCACGGTTCTGTCTACTAAATCATCCACAACAAACTTGGGTTTTATAAAGTTTGTGCAAGATGGGTCCCAAAACAACTCACACAGTGGCATAAACAAACGTGCTTGGAAATCTGCAAAAAAAAAAAAAAAACATTTGGATCGGTATAGTAACGAAGGGAACAACTTCTTGGAGAGGACCATTACTGGTGACGAAACATGGATCCATCATTACGAGCCGGAGAGTAAACGTCAGAGTATGTAATGGAAACATCCAAATTCGCCGTGCAAGAAAAAGTTTAAGACCCAACTGTCCGCAGGAAAACTGATGCTTACGGTTTTTTGGGACGCACATGGTTCAGTATTGGAACATTATAGGAAAAGAGGCAGAATAATAAACAGTGTACGCTACAATGAGATGCTTAGTGCCAGGCTAAAGCCTGCAATTCGAAGGAACGCCGAGGTTTGCTGTCAAAAGGTGTTGTGTTGTTGCACGACAATGCCCGTCCGCATAATGCCGCCCACACTGCTGAAACCCTCGAGAAACTCAAGTTTGAAGTATTGGATCAACCTCCATATAGTACCGATGTTTCCCCTTCTGACTCTCACTTGTTTGGTCCACTCAGGCACTGTAAATGTAAATGTCGTGTGACTAGGGCCTCCCATCGGGTAGACCGTTCGCCGGCTGCAAGTCATTCGATTTGACGCCCCTTCGGCGACTTGCGCGTTGATGGGGATGAAATGATGATTAGGAGAACACAACACCCAGTCCCTGAGCGGAGGAAATCTCCGACCCAGTCGGGAATCGCACCCGGGCCCGACATTCTGTCGCGCTGGCCACTCAGCTACCGGGGGCGGACACTCAGGCATTAAGGGGCCTTCGATTTGCCTCTGACGAAGTAGTGGAAGAAGCGGTGTATTCCTGGCTCGCAGCTCAACCGAGAACCTTCTTTTATGAGGGCATCAGGAAGCTTGTACAACGATACACCAAGTGCTTTGAAACGCAGGGAGACTATGTCGAAAAATGAAGTTCTTGTAAGTTTCCTATTTACCACCACACCCTATTGAAAGCGTTCACACCATTTTTATTCAATCCGCGCATGTCAGTGGCATTTAGATGCACAGATTAATTGAACATTTCTTGTAAGTAATCATTACTCCCATTGCCTTATATTTCTTGCAAATCATGTTAAGAAGAATTGAGTTCGGATGGAGGGCTGAGGAGCAACCAGTTTGATCTCTGCTCCGGAGGAACACAGTCGAGTCACATTACCATGACAATCAGTTAATACTGAAACTAGTTTTCATATGCAATACCAGTAGTAGATGAAAGGAAGCAACCCCGTGCTCATGGATTGTTTCAATACTGTGGAAGGGTATTACGTACAATTAACCGCATGGCGCTGCATACTTAACGTCGAAGCATTCACTGAGAGAACAGATCGACTTAGACATTTGGCACTGTCTGGAAGACAATACTTTTTTAAGATAGATGTGAATTTAAATTCCTGCCGCACGTCTTGATTAACGTATCGGTTATGTGGTGTCACCGCCAGACACCACACTTGCTAGGTGGTAGCCTCTAAATCGGCCGCGGTCCGTTAGTATACGTCAGACCCGCGTGTCACCACTATCAGTGATTGCAGACCGAGCGCCGCCACACGGCAGGTCTAGAGAGAGACTTCCTAGCACTCGCCCCAGTTGTACAGCCGACTTTGCTTGCGATGGTTCACTGACAAATTACGCTCTCATTTGCCGAGACGATAGTTAGCATAGCCTTCAGCTACGTCGTTTGCTACGACCTAGCAAGGCGCCATTACCAGTTACTATTGATGCTGTAAAACATGTACCGTCAAGAGCGATGTTCACCAATTATGTATTAAAGTTAAGTACTCCAGAAGCTACGTACGTTTTTTACTAGTCTCATTCCGTGTCCTGTTCCAGACCTCACATCAGCCTGCGTGAGCTTAAACGCGTGCCTTTCGGCTTCCTCCTAGTGGATTGGCTGTCTTGCCAGTCCACAACAGGTTACTCCCTGAACAGCGCCCTATTCCTTTTCGTATCCTAGTCCAACTGTAGTAGCGTTACAAGTCTAAAGAAGTCGGCTAGAAGGGATATAATTTGTAAATTCAATCACTTGCACTCGCTAAAATGCTATAATGCACAGACACCCGTGGTTTCGTGAGTTACCACCTGTTCAAATGCTCATTACCAGTTAACATGTGCCTTCCGTCGGAAGTGATGAATTTAAATTAGCTGAGCAAAAGCTACATTTTTTCAGTTTGAGAAAACCAAACGAAGAACTCATTTGGTGACAATGACTCCGGCAGTCCTCTTGAGCTCCTGCGCGCGTCGACCTGATTAGCCAACTTCAGTTTTAAATAACTCGCAAACTGCACAACGTATCGAATATTTCTCTTAACGATTATTTCTCAGCGCAACCTGCCCTGCGACACCCTTACAAGCTTTCCAGACTGTTTCTGAGCACTCCGTATACACGGTGACTCCGTGATGATGTTACAAACTTTCAGGGATGACGGAGACGGATAAATGTATCAATTGGAGGTAAGGATCGTCTGTCCGGAAACGACCGAGTCGAAAGGTATAAGCGAAAAACTAGTCAAGTTCTTCGTTGGCCTTACGCAGCGCTCAGACTAATGGCCCCAAATTTCGAACACTGGAAATGGAAATGAGCGTTTGGCGCCATTGGCCGGGAGGCTCCTTGCGGGGCAGGTCTTATTACATTCGACGCCAAATTGGGTGACCGGCGCGCCGGATGGGGGTGAAATGATGATGAAGACAACACAACACTGATCACGACGAACAGAATTCCTGTTGATGCTCCCGAATACCCTCAGATAATTTACCGCGTTGATGCAATAGTAAAGGCCCACATAACTTGATCTCAGAGAGACCGAAAATCCAAAGTTTATGGTATAGTAATAATGAATTCCATTTTCCTGCACAAGTTTCACAAGCCGCTACATTTACAACGGTTGTTCAGAATGACAATACCCAGCGTCAAAGGGCGCATGACATCGTCGCACAAAGTTCTGTCGTACCCATTTTAGTAGGACGTGCTGAAAAGTAACGCCTCCGAACTTCTTATGTGAAAATTCTTGAAACTTTTTAGATGTAACAAACATTATTAACTTTCTACATTTTTATTCTTCCTGTCTACATATTTGCAGCCCTCTATTGCAGCGCGTAACAAGGCGTTGTGTAGCGTGACCATGTCGGTGCGTGAGAAGCAGCGTGCTGTAATCGAGTTTCGAATTCGAAGAGTTCGTCCACATGTGGAGCATCCTCTCATTCAGCATGTCAATGCCAGGCCACACTGTGACTTCTGCATCAATCCGCCTTCGGTTCTCTGTCATTGATCATCCCCATACAGTGCCGACTTGGCCACATCCGATTTCCATCTGTTTCCAAAACTTAAAAATACGTTCGGGACTTCACTTTGATAGCGATGAAGCGTTGTAAGCAGAGGTGAGGCTGTGGTTCCGTCAAGAAGGTCAAACATTCTGCAGTGACGGTATCAACAAACTGGTCTCTCCTTGGTGTGTATGTGAAGTGTTCGCCTCGGTTATTACGTCGAGAAATATATATGCAGAATGGATAATGAAGATGTAGAACGTTAATAACGTTAGTTATATAGAAAAGCTTTGAGAGTTTTCATCGTCATATTCTCGGTGTCGTTAGAACAGTGTGGCAGGTAGCGAGAGTCCTTCCCAGGAGATCCTCTTCAGTCTGGACAGGTGCCTCGTCGACGAGGCTTTCCACGTGGTCCACACAAGAAGAAATCAAGTACGGTGCGATCAGGTGACCATGCTGGCCACGAAACAGTACCTTCTTTGCCCGTCCACTTTTCAGGTGTTCGTGAACCCTCAGTCCAAAGAGAGTTGGGGCTCCATTCCGTTGGAAACACATCCGCTGACAAAAAAGTGGGATATGTTGCTGGAACCTTGATAACGTGTCTCTGATAAAGACTGTGCACGCTGGTGGATTTAAGCGGAGAGGAGGAAGAAACAATTTTCGCGTACAACTTTCTGCTCGGTCTTTTGAGGATCAGGGTCTCTTACGTACCCTTATCCATCATCTATGAACACTTGTAACATCGTCAAGAAATCATCCTGTATACTCCGCAAGCCACTGTACAGTGCATGGCGGATGGCACATCACACCAATATTCTCGATTTTTTTTCATACTCCACTCCCATGTTGAGGGAAGGACTCTCTGTATGCCTCTCTTATCTCATTCTCATGACCGCAACTCGAGATACACGATGGTGGTAGCGTAATGGTTGCACAGTACTCTTTGAATTCAGCCAACGAGGTTTAGCGAGAACTACATCGTGTTGCTCACCAGTATTCCCATTTAACTTGCCCAATCATTTCTGTTACAATTTTGTGGCGGCTGAACAGACTTGTTAGGATCCTACCAGCACATCTGTCGTTTCTATTCGCTGTCCCAAAACCTGGTGTAACGTGATCGTACCACATCATATAGCTTTCCAGTATTACCCCTATTTGCTTATGCAATTCGACGTGCTCAAAGTGGACATTTCCTCATACTAATAAGCATTATATTACATTAAATTAAACTACATTTAAAGAGAGCCCTTATTCATTACGCCAAGCGAAAACTTTGTGCAGGTCTTCCTGCAATCCCCTACGATCGTCCAACTGCGCTACTTTCCTGTACACATCTCCATATAGAGCGAAAAACCTTATAGTGTTGCTCATCCTGTCTGATAAGCCTTTTATTTAAGCTGAGAACGCTAGACATTCTAATACACTTCCTGTGCGCATACCCAATGTTACTTTCGCTTCTGTGGAACATTTTCCGTCCAAGGTAACGTAATGGGCTTTATTAGTGAAATACTTCTCGAACACTTCAGATACACATTCTGATCAAAAGTGTCTCAGCAGCCCTGTGTAGTACGCAGTTGACCACTAGATGTCACGAGATGTGGTTCAAATTGGTTCAAATGGCTCTGAGCACTATGGGACTTAACATCGTAGGTCATAAGTCCCCTACAACTGAGAACTACTTAAACCTAACTAACCTAAGGACATCACACACATCCATGCATGCCCGATGCAGGATTCTAACCTGCGACCGTAGCAGTCCCACGGTTCCGGACTGCAGCGCCTAGAACCGCACGGCCACCGCGGCCGGCCGAGATATGGTCCCGCTAGTAGAAAAGGAGGTGGAGACTATTGTGTTGTAAGTAGGAAAGCAGTAAAAGCAGAAAGGGCCGATCAAGAGATCTCAGTTACTTCCAACGTGCACTAGTTTCTGGATGGTACCTGAGCAACAAACCCATCAGGAATCTTTTACACCCTCCTAAAGTTGCTAAAATCGACAGTTGGCGATGTGATTGTGTCACATAGAAACAGGATGGGACAACCATAAGTAAATAAAGATGGGTACATCTCATGTGCTGACGGAGAGGGACCGTCGTGCATTGCGGAGGGTGTTGCGAAAAATTGCATGAAATTAGCGTTAGGAATCACTCGAGAGTTCCAATGTGCTACCATGAGTCCAACTAGTACAATGACCGTGTTTAGCAAGTTAAAAAGAATGTTGTACAATGGCCGTTAGCTTCTCAGAAGCCACACATTTCTCTAGTCAACGCTAAGCGACGCTTGACGTGTAAAAAGCGACGCCACTGTACAGTCGATGAATGGAAACGAGTTGCATCGAATCACGCTATATTCTGTCGCAGTCCGATGGAAGGGTCTGAGGTTTGGCGAATGAATCGAAAATGTTACCTGCAGCCATGTGTAGCGTAGTCACTCAAGCACGAAGGAGGTGGTCTTATGTACGGTGTAGGGGCGTTTTTCTTCGTTAGGCTGTAGTCCTCTTATTATGCTTAATAAACTGCGGAATTCGGAAGGATGTGACACATTTTACAGCACTGTGTACTGCAAACAGAAGAGGAAGAGTTCCAACGAAGGAAGATTAGTATGCAGATGCCGGCGTGGTGGAAGAGTTTGGAGACGATGATTGTTTGAATCATTATGACAATGCACCCTGTCATAAAGCATTTCGGCGCGTTATTCCATAAACATTAACGTCAAGGATGCTATGCGTTTGACTTCATCCGCTAAGAGTGCTGCCGTCGAGTCAATTAAGTGTGTGAATAAGGCACGCGGGTCGCCAAGGGTTGCCCATGACTTGGCTCCGGATTCCAGCGTTCAATATCACTAGCTGCACTGGCTTCGACTCTTGAGGAAGAATGGGCTACCATTGCTCCGACGATGTTCGAGCGCCTCGTTGAAAGTGTACTCAGCAGAGTTCAAGGCATTATAAAGCCGAGGCTGGACAAATCTCGTATTGATGTCCACTAATAGGTGTCGGGATGGAATTGGTCAGATATCGTGTGTTTTGTGCGTATTTTCTAGATTTATTTCCTAACTAGTTGGCTATACTCTATTTAAACATGTGATGATGTAATTCCAGATCTTTAACTTAACAAAGGTGACATCTATAAGGATAGTAATAATATAAGAGAGATGTGTTATGCATACAGTTCTACACAGCGTTTTTTTGCTGCTCTTCGATTCCCTTAAGTAAAGCCATGTACGAGGTGCGTATCGTCCAACTACTCCTCAGTAAATCTATCCAGTAGTGCTGTGCATGACTCTTAACGTCAGGAATAACAAAAACCGAGACAGAACCGAGCAAACTGCAAGCTTGAGGGCGAAGAGTAAAGTGTGCTTTTCCGTTGTCAGCAGCAAGTAGCGTGACCTGCTTCGAATTAGTTTCTATCACACACATTTGAACATTTGAACCACATGAGACCACCGGTACCTTATACCAGAATGCTAAGGAAGTATCCCTGCACAGCCTTCTAAATTTTGTTAGTGGAGTTCCGATTGGCCTTACACACAGTCAGTCCAAACACCTTGAGATGAATAAATAAGACGGTTTTTTCCCCTACTTTATCCAAGGGAGAAGTAATGATACCGTCGTTCACGGAGCGCGAAACACAACAAGAGGAAGTATTATAGCTTCTCACACGATTTACAGTGATCTGAGTTGCATGATTTGTCTATGATTTCAATCTGCGGAGTCGAAAAACGCGACGATTAAGTGATCAGAAAAACAGTAAACTTACGAAGTATTCCGACGCAATATATGCAGAGAACAACTGCACATCCACTAGCGAAAATGTCCTTTAACAGATTTAAATATCCTGTATTTATGTCTTGCACAATATTTTCATGTATATGAAAATCCTGTGACTTTAATATTGAACGCATTTACTGTCAAACATCAAAGTTGTCTTTGGAAATTGTAAAATCTGACGTTACGAACTGAAACTCGACTTGCATCTGTTCTAATCTTAAACAATTGCCTTGTGCTCTTAAAACACTCACACCAAAAATACGCAGTGAGTACGGAATTTAATCTGAAGCAATTCAGTATCTTCCTTTAGCACACGTGGAACTGAGCCTGTAGCCATAAACAGCCTTACTGACAATTAAGTGTGTAAACGTTTCATACAAGCTTCTACTTCATATGAAGCTCTGTGGATGTTTAGCTGAAGTCGTCGCTCAACAAAGTTAATTTTCCATTGAATCCTTTGCTAAAAATGTTGTACTTACAATGTCGTTGCCTATTTCTAATGTTTTTCTTTTTTCAGTGTTGTCAGAACTGTGTAGTAATAATAACATGTCGTCCGTCACCTAACTGTATAATTTTTATGAATTGTGCTACAGACTTAAAAGACATGAAACGTAATGACTGAGATATATACGTACGGTAGATTTCATGTATCAGTTTTTCCATGAAGATACTAAAGATCTCATGCTCTGACTATGGTACTAGTGTGGTCACTATAATTAAAATGCAACGGTTGTGACGGTGAAAAACACAGTATCATTGTTTTCTAGATCGAGGAAAGAAAAAAAAGTTGATGACGAAAACCATATACAACACAATCTTCTTGCTACATTTAAACTCAACAATCTATGATAGAGGAACGCTCTATGGAACTCTGCGGATTTTTCACAGATCTTGAGGAAGTAACCTATTACAGCATTCTTGCAGGTACGTTGTGCTGCCACCTATCGCCAGGTACTCCATATCAGCGACCTCAGTAGTCATTAGACATCGCGTGAGAGCAGCATGTTCGCTCCGCGGAACTCACGGACTTCGAATGTGGTCAGGTGATTAGGTGTCACTTGTGTCATACGTCTGTATGAGAGATTTCCACACTCCTAAACATCCCTAGGTCCACTGTTTCTGATGCGATAGTGAAATGGAAACGTGAAGGGATACTACAGCACAAAAGCGTACAGGCCGACCTCGTCTGTTGACTGACAGAGACCGCCGACAGTTGAAAAGGGTCGTATTGTGTAATAGGCAGACATCTATCCAGACCATCACACAGGAATTCCAAACTGCATGAGGATCCACTGCAAGTACTATGACAGTTAGGCGGGAGACGAGAAAACTTGGATTTCATGGTCGAGCGGCTGTTTTTAAGCCACACATCACGTGTATAAATGCCAAACGACGCATTGCTTGCTGCAAGGAGTGTAAATATTGGACGATTGAACAGGGAAAAAACGTTGTTTGGAGTGATGAATCACGGTACACAATGTGGCGAACCGATGGCAGGATGTGGGCATGGCGAATGACCGTGAACGTCGTCTGCAAGCGTGTGTAGTGCCAACAGTAGAATTCGGAGGCAGTGGTGTTATGGTGTGGTCGTGTTTACCATGGAGGGGTCTTGCACCTCTTGTCCTTTTGCATGCCACTATCGTAGCCCAGGCCTACATTGATGTTTTAAGCACCTTCTTGCTTCCCTCTATTGAAGAGCAATTCGGGGATGGGATTGCATCTTTCAACACGATAATGCACGGCCTGTGACAGAGTGGTTACACGACAATAATATCCCTGTAACTGTCTGACCTGCACAAAGTCCTGACCTGAATCCTATAGAACACCTTTGGGATGTTTTGGAACACCGACTTTGTGCCAGGCCTCACCGACCGACGTCGATACCTCTTCTCAGTGCAACATTCCGTGAAGAATGGGCTGCCATTCTCCAAGAAACCTTCCAGCACCAGATGGAACGTATGTGTGTGAGAGTGGAAGCTGTCATCAAGGCCAAGGGTGGACCAACACCATACTGAATTCCAGCATTACCGATGGAGGGCGCCACGAACTTGTAAGTCATTTTCAGCCAGGATACTTTTGATCACACACTGTAAATCAGAATACTTGCACTAGGATTGATCGTTTCCGAATAACATGTGTCATCGTTTGCGAAGGTAATCATTCACGAACGGAGGATCATTAGCAAAAGAAAACGAGAAAACTTTTTTAAAAGTATTAAACTTGGTGGCTTCCGGCACTCCTGCGATAAGATAAGGCTACGTAGGATTGCTCAATACCGTCTACTTGGTTTTTACTCATCTTGTCTCACGCGTTATCTCTGAAGCGTAGGTAAGCACATTGCAACCAACTTGCGGTAGTATTTTGGAAACGGTTAAAATGGCACTGAGCACTATGGGACTTAACATCTGAGGTCATCAGTCCCCTAGAACTTAGAACTATTTAAACCTAACTAACCTAAGGTCATCACACACATCCATGCCCGAGGCAGGATTCGAACCTGCGACCGTAGCGGTCGCGCGGTTCCAGACTGAAGCGCCTTTAACCGCGTGGCCACACTGGCCGGCTTTGGAAACGGTTGCATCTTTTCTCTCTGATGGATGAAACATGAGATGGGGGAAGGAGGAACTCAGAAATCCGAGAAAAAGTATCCAACGCTCAAAAAATTCAAGTGCATGCAAAGAAACTAATGAGTTTTGCTTACATAGTAGTGTGCGCAACAAGGGCGTGTGCAGCGAGAAAGACGGGAACACAGCTATACCCCCGAACCTACAGAAAAATAAGCTTCGAAATCGAACGCAAATACTCGCCTACCACACAGGCAGACGCATAAATTCAGTATCAGTTTGGCAACAACCCGTAATGGTTCTAAATTAGTAGAAAGTTTACGCAGAGCCACTTGACGTGAAATGTCAAAATATTCGACCGTTTGCCGGTATTCCGATTATACCCGAACACAACAGTTGGCACTGGATTCTATAAGCCTGGAGTCGCATTGTTCCTTCAGTTACCGTTGTTTCGTAGGAGTCCGTACGTCAGTGGGGAAAAAGGGAACCCTTATATCATCACTTTGTCGTCGCGTCCGATTTCCTGTCTGTCCGACTGTTAACACCTTTGTTTCTCCGGATCGGGTAGAGATATCAGGTTGAAATTTATGTAGCGTACTAAGGTTTAAGGTCTTTTGACAACACGAAAAACTTAACCTTCTAGGTCAATGCAGTCAAAAGGTACGATAATTTATGTCTCCATATTTCGAAACTTGCAAACTGACTCATCAAGACATATAGGGTACTTCCCGTTAAGCTAGAGTGGTAAAACTTGGCAAAAAGCAAGGTTCCGTAGTACAAGTAAATAAAAAATCCAAATTGTTAATTTGTAATTACTCGTACATTACACAAAAAATATTATTTTTCCATTTTTTGTCCCTCTGCCTGTTAAGTGTTCATTTTCTCGTGGACGGGTTAGAGATATCAAGTTGAAATTAATGCCAGATACTAAGGTCTATGGGTCCCTCGGCGTTCTGAAAAAGTTAATTAGAAAAATCAAATGGTTCAAATGGCTCTGAGCACTAAGGGACTTAACATCTGAGGTCATCAGTCCCCTAGAACTTAGGACTACTTAAACCTAACTAACCTAAGGACATCACACACAGCCATGCCCGAGGCAGGATTCGAACCTGCGACCGTAGCGGTAGCGCGGTTCTAGTGCCTAGAACCGTTCAGCCACCACGGCCGGCAAGTAGAAAAGTCTCTGCGATCAAAAGGTACTCCCATCTGTAAATACCCTCTTTTCTCAGGAATGGCTATAAGGATCAAGTTGAAATTTATGCCAAATACTAAGGCCTATGCAAATAATTTGAGCTTGTAAGTCAATGCAGTCAATTGATACGGCCATATGTGTTACACATTTTGATACTCGCAGACTCACTTATCAAAACCTATTGATGAACTATCTATACACGTAAATAAATTTGTTCAGAAACCTCAGAGCGCGAGTCCTTCTCGCACTTGTCTGGTTTTTTCTAGTTTTACTAGCTACAGTGAAAAAGTATTAAAAATGTATGTACGAAATGTATACGCATGTATCTGTACGTTAACTGCGTGGATCAAAATCGTATGCACGAAACTCAAACGATTCACCTGCAATTAAATATGTTGAACGTGGCTGGTACCTATTATAAAGTAGAAATATTGGTATATTTGGTGATTAATATACACAGTTTTGATTCTTACTATGTAAAAAATTGTATTTCATTTTCTCCACCCATACCTTTCCACGAAACTTATATACAATAGTTGCCTCCTTCCGCTCACCCCCCCCCCCCCCCCCTCCCTCTTCCACCACACCACTCAGCTCAAAAAAATGGTTCAAATGGCTCTGAGCACTATGGGACTTAACATCTGAGGTCATCAGTCCCCTAGAACTTAGAACTACTTAAACCTATCTAACCTAAGGACATCACAGACATCCATGCCCGAGGCAGAATTCGAACCTGCGACCGTAGCAGTCGTGCGGTTCCGGACTGAAGCGCCTAGAACCGCACGGCCACCACGGCCGGCCACTCAGGTCAGCTCGCTTTAGTCCTCTTTGCTCTTGATTAAGAGTTGCCCCCTCTAAGCTCGTTATGCATAAGGTTCGGAATTCATTTCTTGAGATTAGTGCAGGGAACAAAATTGTAAAACATGCACTGCCGGAAAAAAATAAGTGCACCCTTTTAGAGGTTTCCATTTAGTCAAGATTTATTGTTGTAACAATGCATATGAAATACATGAAATGATTACAATTACAGATCAATAGCACAAGTGGTTCTGAGGAATCAGGTATCGAACCACGTTCAAACACCAATATTATTATGTTGTGTACCCTCCAAGGATGGCAATGCACATACTGACTCTGACATCTGGTCGTTCGGACAGATTGCGAGTAATGTCCTGGGATCCGTCACGCCACGCCTGCTCAACCTGTTCACGTAGTTCTGTGAGGGTTGTTGATTGACGAGTCGCACGATTTACTTCTGTCTCATCATACCCCACACATGCTCCGTTGGAGACAAGTCCGAAAATTGTGCTGGCCAGGAAAATTGCTGCACGCCTCGCAGAACACATTTAGTTTCACGTTCAGCGTGCGGTCGGGAAGTATCCTGTTGGAACAACATGTCACCTTCCTGTTGCAAGAGAGAGTGTAATAACATTCTGCACATACCAAGCTCCGGTTAATGTCTCCTTCAGAAACACCAAAGGTGAACGAGAGTTGTAGCTTCTCGCACCCCTGACCGTAAGGCCTCGGATGGGGGCCAGTGTGTCTTGGAAGGACGCACTCTACAAGACAGCACTCACCAGATCTATGTCGTACGCGCAAGCAACCATCACTTGCGTGCAGGCAGAATCTGCTTCCATCGCTGAAGACCACGGCGCGTCATTCCATTTTCAAGCGATCCTCAGACGGCGTCAGTCGAGCCGTGGACGTCGATGCTGTGGCGTGAGTCGAAGACGGGCTGTAGGTGTGCGTGCCCGTAGTCCCACTGCTAATAACCAGTTCGCAACAGTTTGTGTTTCACGTCTGGGCTCACAAGCCGTCTTATCTGTGCTGTGGTAGCTGTACGGTCTGCCACTGCTGCCGTTACAATACCATCCTGGCGGGTGTCTGTGCTGCGTGGACATCCAGAACCTCGTCTACGGGTTTGAGAATATTCACATGACGCTAGTAAGAATGGTTGCCCAACTGTACCGTACTTGTGTGGCAGTTTTCCGAAAGGATCTTCCTGCCACTTGGAGGGCCACAATTTTCACACCTTTCCTAACTCACTCAGCTGTAGCAAGCGAGTGCGTCTCCCTGGCATAGTTGCCTGCTGGCTTCACGCGTTTGTGCAGTACTGAGCCTTCTGTCTGTGAGTATTCCCTATTAAAGCGTAGACACAGACGGGGCTCTGGTAGCTATGCCACTACCCTATCTGCTGGCGGACGACGTTGATACCATTATCAGTACATCCACTATCATCTAGGTGGCGTATGCCACCATCGGATCAAAGTCGACGTTGTCTTTCCAGGTGTACTAACTTTTTTCCGGTAGTGTATTTAGTGCTATGGTATCAAGGAAAACAACTTTCACATGATATGCTAGGAAACAACATTATAGCGACATAAAACATTAATCAATGACGAAAATGTGTGACTGTTACATTGCTCCCGAATCAGTCTGAAAAACGAACTAAAGAATCGCCAATGTTGATCTCAAATAAAAAAGGTGGGGTGACTTGAGGTCATATTATAATAATCTTCAACACCTGCTTTATAAAGCAAAAAGACTGAAACGTAATTTTCTTATCTTTGTTCTTTTATTAACAGAACTTAACCTTTTTCAGATTTGTCCAGCACCTGGAAAGCGTCATGAACCCCATTGCAATGATGCAGTTGGCTCTTGGTGTGTTCGACGGCTGTATGTTGATTTTCCCAGCGGCATACGTAAGTACAGTGGTGTTCATAGTATACGCTTTGTGGCTATAAGAGCAATCATAGGCACGAACTCGCACAGGAGAATAACAATGCTTTCAACAATGGTATACAGGCCTCAACATTAAACCTTATCATGAGAAGATCTAGAATTCCCCATCCTTTAACTGACCGACGATCGGTGTCAGAAAAAAGAAAGGAGAAAATGCGTCCTACCAAATTTTTTTTGTAAGGCCTCACACGTGCTAGAGATTCAAAATGTGTTGCATGTGCTATCTTTAATATTTAATGTTTCGAATACACAAAGTAGAATCTTGTCAAGTTTTGGTTTCCAGTTACACAGTATTTCGATGTGACTTTTCATTTGCAATGTATTAAGGAGACGTGTCATCAAAGCAAAGTTATGTGGGATGGGAAAGACCCACCATGGTTCGACAGTCTTGTCAGAAAGCTACCTCGAAAGCAAAGATTGCTTGACTACAGATTTAACTGTAGCAAAAGCCTTGTAGACAAACAGAAAGCGAACGAAGCCAAATTAGCATACGGAGAGCCAAGCGCGAGGAGTTCTACGAATTCGAAAGTAGAGTCCTATCAACCGACCGGGCAGAAAATGGTAAGAAATTTTGGTTTCACGTTAAATAAGTAAACAGATCAACGCCCTCTGTCCAGACACTCTGTAACTATACCGGCATCGTAACGGTGGATGGCATAGACAAGGCCGAAATACCAAATATTTTTGTTTCAAAATTATTTTATGAGGAAGATAGTACGACACAAACCCAAAAATGACAGCGAAAGCGAAATAAATGACCGCGGTACATTTCAGTCAACTAAAATCGCTCGCCAGAGGAAAGGCGACTGGACCTGAAGGTATTCTTATGCGATTTTACACAGAATATGCGAAGGAGCTTGCAGTCTACCGTAGGTCTCTGGAGGAGCGAGGGGTTCCCAGTGATTGGAAACACATGCTGATCATTCCCGTTTCCAAGAAGGATTGTTGAAGAAAGGCACAAAACTAAAATTCTGCGTAGCTGCCGTCAATTTGTTTTTAGAATTTCGAAGCACGTTTTATGCTCGCGTGTTATGACATTTATGGAGACCGAAAAATATTCTTTGTAGGAATAAACAGAAGTAGCGTGTGAAGTCCAGCTCGCTCTGTTAAGGCACAGAAAGCAGTAAATGCCGGCGCCCAGGTTGATGCTGTGTTTCTCGATTTCCAGAAGGAGTTCGATACAATTCGGTATTGTAGTCTAATTAATAAACTACGAGCAATACGTGATACGAGACCAGGTTTGTGATTGAACTGAAGAGTTCCTGGCAGACAGAACAGAGCATGTCATTATTAATGGAGAAAAATCTTCAGACATAAAAGAAACTTCGGTCGTGATGTTTTGGGACCATTACTTTTCACAGTACGAAGAATGATCAAAAAGTAATGGATTTTTTTTCTAGGTATCTCTATTTGTTCATCTTGTCCCCTTCAAAGCCATCCCCCTCAGATATAACACACATGTGCCTGCGCTTTTTCTAGTCTTAGAAGCACTTGTGGAACTCACTTTTCGTTATGATGTTCAGCGATTCTGTTTTTATCTCCTTTATCAGCAAACGACGTCCTTTCCTTGTTCTCTTCAGCCTCGGGAATACAATGACGTCACAGGGAGCCATGGCTGGCGAATACTGCGGCTGAGGCAAGATAACGGTTTTTTCTTTTGCCAAAAAATCACGAGCAAGCGCTGAGGTGTGAGTGGGAGCATTATGAAGCAGTTTCCACGAGTGGTTTTGCCACAATTCTGGTCGTTTTCTCCTGATTGCTTCACCCGAACACCCATGTAATATTTCTTACCGACTTATGAGCGTAAGGTAGGAACTTAAGATGCAGTATACCATTATAATCGAAGGAAACAGTGAGAAGAATCTTAACATGCGATCGATCTTGTCGAACTTTTTTCGGTCTTGGCACTTGAGTCAGCTTCGGATGGGACGATTGGGCCTCGGTTTCGACTCATACCCGTATACTCATGTTTCATCAACTGTTCTTTATGAGTTCTGGATCATTGTCGACATCATTCAGCAATTACTGAACGATATCTGCACAACGTGGTTTTTGTCGAAATTTAAAAATTTCGGAACATACTTTCGTGCTACACGTTTGGTGCCCAAAAGGTCCGCAAAAAATTCTTATCATGAGCCAGAGGATATGCCGCATCATCAGCAATCTCTCTGATGATGATTCGGTGATTTTCAGAACCATTTTCTTTACTTCTTCCACAATGTCGTCAGTAATTGATGTGCTAGGGTGTCCAGGGTGTTCGTCGTTTTCAACGTCTTCCTGATCCTTTTTGAACGTTCATGCCACCGTTAACTCTTGTCTTATTCATAGCAAACTAGCCAAAAGCCACAGTCAACATTTAGAATATGGTGCTGCACGTTATTCCATTTTTTCAAGCAAAACTTAAAGCAAATAGTTTCATTCATCTTTTTCGTAAGTAAAAATTCGCCGAGCTCTCGAAAACACGCATAACCTTTTTGACTGGCAACAGTAAAATAAATATTCAAAACAGCTGTGTACGAACAAGATGAAAAAATGTTCTGCAACTTGGATGTATAAAGCCCACGAAATTAAAAACTCCCTTTACTTTTTGATCACACCTCGTGTATATAAACGATGTAGCGCATAGCGTCCGAAGTTTTAAGAGATATTTTGCGGAAAATGCCGTCGTAAACAAAATCTTAACGAAATGCAGGAAGATTTGCAGAGGACCTACGAATGGTACAGGGATTGGTAGTTGACCCTTGGCCTAAACAAATGTAACGTATTGCGTATAAAGAGGCAAAAAGACGATTACTGTATGATTATACTATAGCAGAACAATGACTAGAAGCAATAATACCCACTAAATTTTTAAAGACTTTACGTAAAGAGCGATTTAAAGTCGAACGACCCCATAAAACTAATCGCAGGTAAGGCTGATGTCAGACTGAGATTTATTGGAAAAATCCCTCGTTCGAACTGTACTTGAATTTTGCTCGTCAGTCTGGAATCTGTACCAGATAGGATTGATGCAAGTAACAGAGAAGATCCTAAGTACAGCAGACCGTATCGTCGCAGTCTCATTTATTAACCGTATAAGGGTCATGGAACGTTCATCCAACTCCAGTGGCACACGCCACAAGAGAGGAATTGTGGGTCAATGTATGTTTGCTACTAAAATTCCGAGAGCATACGTTCCTAGAAGTGTCAACCGATATATTATTATTTCTACATATAACTCGCTAAAAGACTATGAATATAAAATAGAGATTCGTCTCACACCGAAGCTTAGGTACAATCGTCTTCTCAAACAGACAATTCGTGACACGAACAGTGACACTGATGCATGAAGCACTCTCCGCCACACACTATAAGGTAGCTTGTTTTATTCATCTTTTTCGTAAGTAAAAATTCGCCGAGCTCTCTGAAACACGTATAAGCTTTTTGACTGTCAACAGTAAAATAAATATTCAAAATAGCTGTGTACGAACAAGATGAAAAAATGTTCTGAAACTTCAGGATCACTTTTTTCAATAAATTGTGAGCAGCCATAAAAACTCTAGCTACTAACAAACATTCGGTTTAGGAGAAGCCTAATTTATTTGTCGGTGACCAACTTCGACTCTGGTTCCCAATTTCTTAGTAGAACTGGTTACTTTATTTATTATTAATAATATCAAATAGCATGTTACGCAAAACCTGACTCCTTCACGTCTTCAGTGCAGTAATGTCATCAGTTTCACCTCTGTTCCTTTACAAGTACCTTTACGTCCACATACATACTCTGCGAACTACTGTATGGTGCGCGACGAAGAGGTCCCGAATTCGAGTCTCAGTCCGGCACACAGTTTTAATCTGCCAGGAAGTTTCAAGAGTACCTTGTACCACAATTAGTCACTTATTTTCTTCTTGTACTAGCATATGGAGCGAGCAGAAAACGACCATCTGTATGCCTCCCTACAAGTCCTAATTTCCCTTGTTATCGTAGTACTTATGCGAAATGTACCTTGACAGCAATAGAATTGTTCTGCTTTCAGCTTCAAATGTCGGTCCTCTAAATTCTCTCAGTAGTGTTGGGCGAACCTACCATTAACAAATCTAATAGTCCGTCTCTTCGCACGAACGTCTTAAAAAATTTCATGCCCAGCCGATGTTTGGACTCGAACTACTTCACTCCCAATCACTAAAATAAGGATTCATTCTATGTTTCACCTTTGTTGTTGCTGGATTTATGTGAAGTGATATTTCTTACAGTGATTTTTTACTTCCACTTAGAATTCTTTGTTTATTCGACAAATCGTTTGCAACGTTATTCTTTAATATCTCAGTCATTTAACGTGTTCCGCCCATTTTAAATTTTTTCCGATTTGTTCGTCCACTTTTGGGTGTTTATTTTTCGATCATCAGACATTGACCTTCGAACAAGTAAATATCACAGTGAGCTGAAACATCACAACTGCCTGGTTAATACCGCGTTGGTCCACCTTCGGAATGCAATATTGCAGAGATTCTGTATGGTACTGGTTCGACAAGTTCTTGGTAGGTTTCGGGAGGTATGTGGCACCAGATGTCTATGCAAAAGGCACGATGTTCCCAGAATTACGGGATGGTGGTCTGTGAGTGCCTTAGTGACTCAGATGTGTTTCATCGGGCTGGTGGCCAAGACATCAACGTTGAACTCTCCATCATGCTCCTCAAACCACTGTGGCACGATTCTGGCCTTTTGACACGCTCAAGTTACCCTGCTGGAAGATGTCATAGCCATTGGGGAAGACATGTCACGTAGGGATACAAATTGTCCGCAATGATGTTCACATTGTCCACAGCGGTCATGGCGCCTGCAATTACTACCATTGGTCCCATGTAAGCTCAGGTGAATGTCGCCCGTAGCATCATAGCAAAAGGCCGAAATACCACAGGGCATTAGTCATAATGTTTTGGGTCATCGGTGTTGTTGTTCTCGAAAAGATGCTTCCACCATTTAATTGTATATAATGTGTTTCTTTCACTATCTGTATTTTAGTTCAAAATGGTTCAAATGGCTCTGAGCACTATGGGACTTAAGTTCTGAGGTCATCATTCCCCTAGAACTTAGAACTACTTAAACCTAACTAACCTAAGGACATCACACACATCCATGCCCGAGGCAGGATTCGAACCTGCGACCGTAGCGGTCGCGCGGTTCCAGACTGAAGCGCCTAGAACCGCTCGGCCACCCCGGCCGGCTGTATTTTAGTCTTAGGCCATTTTCAAGTGTTGCGACGTCAAAAATCATCCCACAAATCATGGTCGAAAAATAAATATCAGGTTATGTAAACCAATTGTCTCGTAATTAAATGTCTCTTAAATATCTACGATACATAAAATGAGTGAAAACTTGGATGTCTGACAAATGTAGTGAAGCTGTAATGCAAATGGGACGTCCGAAACAAAGGTGTAAGCTTCATTTCATTGTATATAAATATAAATACATAACGACGGAGAGGCTTCCTCCCGACGTAGCCCTCAGTGGTTCACAACCCCACAACAGGCCACAGCAGTACACCTACCCAACCACCGTCCCACACCGAACTCAGGGTAATTGTGCGGTTTGGCCCGCAATGGACACCCCCCCCCCTCCCCTCCCCCACACTCCCGGGGAACGTCTCACACCAGACGAGTGTACCCCTAATGCTTGCGTGATAGAGTAATTATGGTGTACGTGAACGTGGAGACAGTGTTTGCGCAGCAATCGCCGACATAGTGTAACTGAGGCAGAATACGGGGAACCAGCCCGCATTCTCCGAGGCAGATGGAAAACCGCATAAAAACCATCCACAGGCTGGCCGGCACACCGGACCTTGATGCTAATCCGCCGGGCACCGGCACGCCTTCCCGCTCAGGAAGTAGCGTGTTAGACCGCGGGGCTAGCCGGGCGGGCCTTTGATAGTTTGCTTATGTGAAATTCCAACAACACAAAACTAATTTTACACCTCAGATCAAATTTTACGTACACAAAAATTTTGTATGTACTTCATATCTCAGGGTTCTCAAAACCCATTTGATGATAACGGAGACATATTCCTCTGTGCCACGTCACTTTATAAACTACGTGTGCGCCTCATACGGGATTTACGTGCGTATTTTACGGAGAAATATAACAAGCAAATTTTCAAGCATTTCTGAGATCTGGATCTTAGAAATATATTGTAAAAATGACATCCATTTTATGTGCATAGCGGTCTTGGAATCCGCGGCTCTATTTTGGTACCGTAAACCGTGTTTTTGAGGTGTTTATGTATGGCGGATAAAGATATTTGAAAACCGGAAGACGGCACTCTTAGATAAATGCACAGAGAATAAACTGTTAAAATGTGGGCAACTTTCTGTGGATAGTTTTTTAGATATCCTCTGCACACGGTTTAAAAATGATGAAAAACTCTTTTTTCAGATTTTCTCATGAACCGCCAGTGAACTAAATGGTATCTACATAAGCCCCTTAAGACGAACCGTGGACCACATCTAATGCAGAAAGAAGCAACGTATCTCCTCGATTTGCCGAAGCTACAGGTAGAGTGTAACATTTCATTCTTTGGCCCTGTACAGTAGGATAGTCACAATAAGACGATCCTTCTTTAGGATATACAAACGGTCGGTACCCCAAGGGCTACCCAAAACACTTGACGCTACCTTTCTATCACCAACAGAAACCGAGGTATGAGATCCGTAAAAATTCCGTTTTTATGTGCGGTGTTTTGGAACATATTGGTAGCGCATGTTATCTCATGCCTACCGATATACTATTACAGTGATTTGGTGGAAAAATCTTTTCGAAAATTTTACGTGTTTGTGGTTCCAGGAAAAGAAAAACTCATCAGGTGCTGTTGTTGTGGTCATCAGTCCGCACACTGCTCTTATTCAGCTCTCCACACCAGTCTGTATCGTAAAAGCCCTATCATATCTGGATAACTACTGCAATCTGCATCCTATTGAACTAGCTTACTCTAATCAAGCCTTAGTTTATCTTTACAGTTTTTAACCACTACACTCCATTCCATTACCAACTGACGATTTCTTCATGTTTAAGGTTGTGTTCTTTCAACCTATTCCTTCTTTTAGTCTACTTATGACTCAAGTTTCTTTCTTCAGGAGCCCGATTCCGTACCTCTTTATTACTTACTCGATCTACCCATGTAATTTTCCACAGTCAGTTGTAGCACCACATTTCAAAACCTTCTACTCGCAACGTTTCATTTCCATGCAAGACTAAGCTTTGTTCCAATACCTTTAGAAAAGGCTTTCTAACACTGAAGTTTACGTTCATTGTTAACAAATTTATCTTTATCAGAACTGCACTACTTCCTATTTCCAGTCCGCATTTTATATCGTCTCTAGTTCGCTCATCGTTAATTGGTTTGCTACCAAAATATCAAAACTCACTGAATAGTTTTAGTAACTCATTTCCTAAAAAGCTCTACCTGCAGCACCTGATTCAGTTCGATTAAATTCCATTAGCCTCTACCTACTTTTGTTGATGTTTATCTTATATCCTCTTTTCAAGACACTACCATCCTGTTGGACTGCTCATCCGAATCTTTTGCCGCCTCTGACTATATTAAAATGCCATCGGCTAACAGGAACGGTTCTCGTTCTACTCTATGAACTTTAATTCCCTCGTTGAATTTCTTCTCGGTTTCATTTAGCATTTGCTCAATATACACATTGAATAACGTAGGCGAGAGGCTACACTCCTGTTTCTTTCCCTCGTCAACTACTGTCATTCGACCCTAGTAACTTCTGTATGATTTCTGTAGAAGTTGTAGATATCTTTTTACTCCCATGCAATCAACCTTTAGAATTTCAAAAAAGTTTACTGCCGACAACGTCGTCGAAAGCTTTGCCTTTTTTCAGTTTATCTTCTGTGGTAAGTCAAGAGTGAGTTTGGCATCGCGTTCTACTACATTTCCCCGGACCTCAAACTACTATCAGTTTTTTAATTCTCCTGTAAATAATAAATGTTAATGTTTTGCAGCCATGTCTTATTAAACAGATAGTACGGTAGTGTTCATATCTGTCAGTACGTGACTTCTCCGGAATCGGAGTTGTTACATTTTTCTTGAAGTTTGAAAGAATTTCTCCTGTCTCGTGTACCTTGCGAAACATCTCATTTATGAAGAAATAAAATATTGGACTTGAGTCTGAGAAACAAAAACGTCTACAATTCATGGCATGGGAAGTGCGCTACTTACAGACCAAAGGCGCTATGTGAATGTGATGCAGCTGTGTTATACCAACACCACATAGGTTGTGTTGCTTATACAGCCCGTCCACTAGGTTTTATTCCTTGATGTAACAGACGGTATCCATTATCGTTAAAAGACGGTATGTGTAAGGATAATTCTTGGAGAGAAAAGACGTGAACTAAGCATATTGCTCCGGTAGTTGAACTATGAATGTGTAATTATTCAGAAGCAGTACAGATTTTTTGCATGAAGTAACATAATATTACACTGGAATATTGTGAAGATACTAAGAAAAGGTGTCTCCATAGAGGCGATTGGTATTCTTTCACTATTTACTTCATTAATCTTGTGTTAGATTCAGCAGTACGTTAGGACGGAGGGAGAACAGCTTGGATCTGCTTAGACGGTCGAGCCTGAAACACACGGTCTGCGCAAGATTCTAAGCCTCCGCAACGAGTAGCAAGTTTCTATCCCTGGCCCGTATTGCACTGAACGAAGGCTGCCGACTGATTAACTAGCTTTCTATTTTCGCACGAATGTGGATAAATTTGTTAGATACTGTCTTAATTCGTTGTTGTAGGTTTCGCCGAGGACGGGTGCAAGTAAAATCTTGGAGATAACATAAGGGTTGATGACTGTTCCAAGAATGTCGATAATTCTGAATGGCTGTTGTCTGTTTCAGAGGACTTGTTTCGGCTTAGGTCTGTCAGGGTTCTCTCAAATTCTTCTTCCAGTATCATATTTTCTATGTAGTCTTCATTTGCTATCTCTTATCACTCTATAATATTATCTTCAAGCTTGTTTCTCATATATAGACCTCTGCGTATGTATTCCACCTTTAAGCCTTCCCATTTTTACTTAGTATGATCTTGCCACCTGAGCTCTTAATATTCACACAGACGTTTCTCCAAAGGTCTTATTAAATATCTTTTATGGTCCATCTGCGTTTCCCATATTCGTGCGTAGTTCTACAAGCTTGCACTTCTTGTCCTGCCTTTTCTGATTTGCCACTCCTCTCAATCTCATTTCCGTATCCGGATGTATTCCACATTACCTGATTCACTTGCTGATTTTTTTATTTTCTTCTTTTGTCAATTAGATTCAATATTTCTTGACAGATACTATCACAAGGCTTTGAATGTAAATTACGGAACCAAACAAGGCTTGGGAACATGGATGAAGAAGCTCATTCGTGGCTAGTAATGCATGGGCCCTATGGCGATCACATTATCGGTTCATGTTCTTTAGCGTGTAGTGACAGTGTCATCATGGACCAACGAAAAACAGTGAGATGTTACTTGTTAATTTTAAAACAGAAAACACAAGCAAGAAAATACACATAACAGATTGCTGCAATGTAGCCTGTTGCCGTGGTACATTCCCTCAAGTTTGTCAGTCATTTTCAGGTATTGTTAGCGCACACTGGAAAATCGAACATGATTTTGTGGATGTTTGAGTATATACTCTTTCCCACTCTGATTAGTTTGAAATGAATTATGGAAAACAAATTTTCTAAAGGCGAATTGAATGTGATCTATTTTTGTAATTTTTACGGAAAGCAAGTTTGAACAGATTTTGTGCAAATTTAGAAAGCAGTACTTAAACGATATTTTATATTGAAAAACCTGTTGCTAAGCTGTTGCGCCCAAAGTTACACAAGATAATAAGATAACATAAAAAGGCAAATTTAAAACTTTATACATTTGCGCGATTTTTCCAACTACTTTGCCTCAGTTCTCGTAGTATTGTTAGCCCATTTTGGAAATTAAATACAGTGTTCTTGGGGGGGGGGGAGGGGGAGGGGGTATAAAATACGTTGTTTCGAATAAAACTGGTTTTGAAAGTTAAATAGAGAAAGTTATTTGTAAAAGAAGTGTCTCATATACCCTATTTTCACCGTTTCTCAATATTAGATGAATTATTGGTGAATAGTAGGTGAATGAAATCTTGTATTCCACATTTTTGTGCTACCGAGATACTCATATTCGGCATGCGTTTACAGTACGAGATACAAGTATCGGAAATTTACATTTTTTTCCGTGCCACGATTTTTGCGCCCGACTGTGACTCAAATTATCTACTATTGCTAGCCTACGTCGCATAATCAGTTGCACTTTTCCGGATAAAACCAAAGTCTTTCTAAGGAGATCAATTTGCAAAGTTTTGTAGAACATAGTTTTCCGCAAAATCAAGTAAAAAACAGCGCATTTTTTTATCTTTTTACAATATCTTCAATTTTACACTTAATTTAGTCAGTATTGGAAGGTAGTAGCCAAAAGAAACTTTATATTTGAGAACTTTGCGTTGTTAGGTTATTACATTCTATTTTTCATGGTCGTCACACCTTTAGACCCTGAGAAGAAGCCAAACTTTGACATTTTTCGGGACCCGATTTTTTCGGACGATTTTGCTTAAAATTTTATGGCTAAATGTCGTAAAATTCTTTTCATTATTATACTTAAGAGAGCACAAAAAGTTGTACAAGATGGACAAATTTCATTTCTTTCAAGGAACTGTTGCCCTTGATATAACACCTCAAAGTTCCCAGACATTCACTCTCACCTTGCACAAAGTCGTTGATGGAGTCAAACGAATAACTATATCTTGGTCAGTATTGCTTCGAGGAGCGTTAAAACTTACCAAAGTTCATAGGGGACTTGTGCGAATCTTAACACAAATTTCATGGAAGTCCGTGATGGCCCAGCAGGAAAATGTTCCGAAATTCCGCGATTTGACATGGAATGCAAAATTGATCAATTGTACTCTGTGCAAAATTCAACCAGGTGGCTTCCTCTTTCATTGCTCCCTCCCAGTCCACGGTTTTTTGCTGTTTTTCTTTTCGTTCTTTCCCTGCCGAATCCCAGTTCCCGATCACGATTAATTTTTCGTCTCACTTATCTACTTGAATAATTTCTTTTATATCATCGTAAATTCTTTCAGTCTCTTCATCCTGTGCGGTGCTAGTAAATATATAAACTTATACTACTGTGGAGAGTGGTGGCCTAGTGTCTCTCTTGGCTACTGTAATGCGTTGGTTATGCTGTTCATAGTAGCTTACACGCATTCGTGTTTTCTTATTCATTATGAGACTTACTCCTGTATCACCTGTATTTCATTTTGTGTTGATAATCCTGTACTGACCTAACCAGAAACCCAGTGCATTTCACTAATTCTCAGTACACACAACTTGATTTCCCTTTTTAAATTCTCCAACCAACCTACTCGATTAAGGGATCCAACTCTCCACGCTCCATTTCATAACACGCCAGTATTGTTTCTCCTGGTGACATCCTCATGCGTAGTTCCCGCTCAGAGATCCAAATACGAGAATATTTTATCTCTGAAATATTTTACCCTCGAAGATGCCATCATTAAGCCTCGGGAAATGTATCGGCTGTAGTTTCCCCTTGCTTTGAGCATTTCGCAGTACCTTCAGGAAGCACATATTTTTGCGGCCTCTCTAGAGATACCTCTCCGTTGTAGTTGCACCTACGATATGGCTTTCTGTATAGAAGAGGCACGCAAGCTGCCCTATCCCAGCAAGGTACATGGTTAGTGGTGGACCTCATCAGTGTATGAATCTTATAAATCTCCTTTGCACGAAGAAGAATAAATCAAAGGATCAAACATTTTACGTCTTTTGTAGTCGCACAGTATTCAACAGTCCTTCACTGGAAATAAGTATACCTATGTCATTAGGCAATTAGGGCTGGGGAGGTACAGGCCTTTTTCTCATAACTGTCTTCCTACGAGTGCATTTCTACAGATTCCTAGAGACAGAACCCAGATTTACTTTTGTGCACTATTTGATCAACAGTACTCGGAAACCTGTTAGTGCACGTTACTATGGTATGTGTCGATCTTCGCCTTTATGACAGTTCGAGCTCTGATGGGAATACTCTGATTGAGGTGTGTGAAAGCCTGTGGAGGAATGGCAGTCCCCTCTTCCTCAAGAGCTGAAAGCTGAGGAGATAGTGATGTTGGACGCTGAGGTGTGGAGGGAAGTCGACGTCGTTCTAAGTCATCCCATATGGGCTTCATTGTATTCGTGTGGGGATTTTGAGCCGACTAGCCCATTTCACGAATCTTATTGTTCACAGTTCATTGCCTCACAGATGCTCCTTTACGACAGTGCGTTATCACACTGATACAACCAAGCAACGTCTTCGAATTGTTTTTGTTCTGCACGCAGTACAGAATGCTGCAAATGTTTCTTATGCTTCCGCATTTAATATTTTCTTAAGCGCAACAAGGAACCACACCCTAACCACGAAAAACGCTCCTGTACTGTAACACCGCGTCCCCCGTACCACACTGTTAGTGTCACACATAATGGTAGGTAACGTTTTCCAGGCATTCAGCAAACGCATACCCTTCCATTGGATTGTCACAGGGTATAGCGTGATTCGTCACTCCAAATCCCACGTTTCGAGTCATCCACTGTCCAGTGGAGTTGCTTTTTATCCCACCTCTAACGTAGCTTAGCATCAACTACAGAAATGTGTGGTTTATGACGAGCTGCTTGACTATTGTACCCTATTCTTTTTAACTTCCTACGCTTAGTCATTGCGCTGTCTGGACTGCTAGTCACACTCACGAGTCATTTCTTCCGCTGTTTCCATGCGATTTTTTTACAACCACTATACGAAATCCTCGGTCGTTCCTGCCCATCAGTAAATGATGTCTATCTAGTCTTGTTATAGTTGTCGTTCGCGTTCCCACTTGACAGTCACATCACAAGCACATGACTTGGGCAGGTTTAGAAAGATCGAATTGCTCCTAATGGACTTGTTACTCAGATGACATCCAGCGACTTGTCAGCGTTCGAAGTCATTGAGCTGTGCTGATCGACACATTCTGCTGTTACTGGTTCTCTATTGAAACGAAATGAAATGATCGTATCCTTCTATACTGACGCGTTCGTTTATCGTTACATCTAGTGGTCAGTTAGGCAGTACGTAGGAGTCTGGATACTTCTGGTCAGATACCGTATCTGTACTGATCTGAAAATATCTGCGCAACAGTGCAAATTTAGAAGGTGCGGGCTAGTTAGTTGTACTTTAACAGTGATACCCATCAAAATTTACAGATGCAAAGGATATGTGGTGTTGTTGCTGTCGCTACGGAACACGTTCATCGTCACTGTGCTGTTACCCCATTGCTGACACAAGAGACGTCTCTCAGCTTGAACAGAAATTTCTATTTAAACATTTGTGTACAGACCCAATCTCAGATTTATAGCCACGCCTGTGATGGCGTGTAATACGTTGCTCTTGTACACAACAGCAGTTGCAGTCTCTTAGGAGGAGGGGTAGGGAGATGATTAACAAACCAGGCAATCAGCTACCTAAGCGAGTACTTGACGTTTTTAATATACGTGTGTCAGTACTGTCATATGTATACAGCAAAAATGAAGGTAAATATTACTGTTTGGCATTTTTTAAATATTGCAGAATCCAAGTTAAGAAGTTGTTATCTAACGGAGGGCATTGTAGAACAAGATTATGACACTTTGACAATATTTTTGGTGGATCTGATTGTTTAGAAACATGGATATTCATTTGACTGCTCAACTGAAGTTACATAGGATAGGATTGTGGACATTAACGCGATTAATAATATTTGTGTTTGTTGCAGTGCTTTTTTGGTGATTGTAGCGTTAGAAGCAGTAGCAGAAACAGTACTCCTAAAAGAGAAGCCAACAGTTCTAATGACTATGCACCTTCACCACAAAACAAATCCGGTACAGTTAGTACTCAAACAAAATTTTCGGAAGAACTTCTGGAACGTATTTATGATGATTACCATACACCCTCACGAAAAGTTGCGACCTACAGCCCATTATTGCAGAGACATCCATCTGTAAAAAGCACATCGAACATCAAAGTAATACTTGATTATGTGGAGAAGAAAAGACGTAATGAACAGGTATTTCAAGGAAACAAGGCAATGAAAGAACTGGAGATAAAACAACACATTCTATCCCAAACTGACATAGCACGGAACTAAGGAAAATCTGTCCATTACTGGCACACCGAAATTTTGGACTATGCAAAAAGCAAGAGAAATTGGGCACAAAAGGTTTAAATGTTCTGCTGCTTTCTTAGCACGTCTTAAGAAAGAAACAGAATGTACGCCAATGATTTGCATGGCATCCAGAGATGTACAGAAAGACCGAGATATTTGTCAGTCTGGGACCCATTTTGTTGAAGAATTATACCAGAAAACTGCAAGTTTCCACATACTGCCACTGATCAAAGTGCATTTAACTATGAACTAACTTCTGGTGTAACACTATCTACACAGAGGAAAAATTAACAGTTGCCGTGGTCCAGACAGCACGCAATACAACTGATAGTTGTACGGAAGATGCTGGCCTTTCAATGAGTGGACACCTAACAAAACTGTATGTTGTCTTCGGGAAAAAATTCTTCGCCCGAAGGGTAAACAGGCTGTTTGAAAACCATCCTCCAGCAAACATATATTTGTGAAAACGTCAAAAGACTGGTTAAAATCGTTTTTCATGAATGTTGTTATTGAAAATATAGCAAATAATCAGAAGTGTATACTTTTTATGTTTTCTGGAGTGCTCACAAGGCCACAACAACAGTAAATGATTCATTTGCGGGTATAGATACTGACCGTTTAATCATTCGACTAAAAACAACAAAATTCGTTCAGTCCTTGCATGTATATTTCTTCCGGCATATGCATGAAAATGGTTGAAATGGCTCTGAGCACTATGGGACTTAACATCTGAGGTCATCAGTCCCCTAGAACTTAGAACTTCTTAAACCTAACTAACCTAAGGACATCACACGCATACATGTACGAGTTAGGATTCGAACCTGCGACCGTACCGGTCGCGCGGCTCCAGACTGAAGCGCCTAGAACCACTCGGCCATAACGGCCGGCCCATATGCATGAAGGCTAACAAGCTCTATAAGGACTCTCTGCAGTGACTGACACTAAATTAGGAAGTAGAATTTTCATAATGAAAATACATTCTGTTACCCATATCCAGCTGTCTGCTCCAGTTTATCAGCCTATGCTTCAATATTCCTGGCAAGCGGCTGGGTGCAGTACTCCCACACATGTTGCTGTATTCAAAAATATGAGTCGAGTGGCATAAAATTTTCCAGCTCAAGATTGTGGTTCTGAGGAATAATAGATATTGCTTTCACCAAATGTGCCTACTGTGATTCTGCATATTGTTTCTCTCATTTTGTTAAGGAGCCTCTTACACATTCTTAAAGTCTGATAGTGGGCAAACTAGGAATAAAACATTCGAATGCTTTCACCATCCCAATCACAGTGATACGTAAGGCTTCTAAATACAACTGGAACGCCGAAATCCCGTTCAAGCCAAGAGACCTCCATTGGCAGTGAACGCACGCACTAAGTGCATAACGGCCATTTACGCCATCTCTTCATCAGTAGATCGATTCCTCACCCCTGTGACTTACTGTTAACTGACACTGCAGGAAAAAAGAGACCCTAGACAGAATCGAGCAATCTTCTCACGAAATTCCAATCACCAACTTTCTCCTCCGAATGCGAAAATATTTTGTTGACACCGAACTACATAGGGCGGAACGATCACCACGATAAAATAAGGGAAATCAGAGCTCGTACGGAAAGATATAGGTGTTCATTCTTTCCACGCGCTATACGAGATTGGAATAATAGAAAATTGTGAAGGTGGTTCAATGAACCCTCTGCCAGGCACTTAAACGTGATTTTCAGAGTATCCATGTAGATGTAGTTACAAAGATAAATGACGTAAGTAATCAAACGAGATGGAGTTACTCTCTAACGAGCCAGCAGAGATCACAGGTCACTTGCATCAGAATACTCAGGAAACATCACCGAGTAACCTCCGAAATATTGTCATTGGAATTGGAGCTCACCCTGTATATTAGTACTCTAACCGTGATTACGACTCTGGTTTTATCTACACATTCCAGTTGGCCATTGTGGAAACAGTTCCAGTTTACTTAGGGAGAACATTTGCAACTACAAACTGTTTCTGTGAACAGGCTGCGAGCAATCATGTGCTCACCAGAGTGAGATAATGAGCGGTCTATTAATACCGCTCTGTTAAGCAGGCGCTTGCCACACGGAGTTATTAGTAGCCAGTAGCCGCCGTAGCAGCCCGTGGAACTTCTGGGCATCGCGCCATGCTAGCTTCTGTTGACGGTGAACTCTACGTTGTAAGCGAGATTCCACGTTCTTAAATTGCCATCCCATTCAGAAAGAAAAATTGCTGTAATAGAGTTCCACCCCTGATCAACGGAACTGTCAGTCAACTACTAACCCATAGTCCTATAGTCTAGTTTTCCGGAAACTGCTGATGGCCGAACATTTTGCACGTTACAACATAAAGTGAAAAAGCATATAACATATTTCTGATGGATTGGTCGCCATGATTTTTTGTGTGACAATAACAGATACGCAGTTATACCTCCAAGTGCTGCCCCCAATAGCATTTTGACAACGCTTGACCAACATGTTTTGACTTCAGCCCAAATACATCCATTTCACGTATGATACCAAACACCTGAAAATGTCTTCGCAACTGCAACTCTCCAGCAGCGAAAAAGACAAAATAAGAAGATATCTAATGTAAGTTACGACAGACAGTGGAGCAGATAACTGTCATTAAAATATTTATTTCGGCTGTGAAACCTGTTGCTGCTAAAGCCTAACATGATGTTGCGATCCAAGTAACAGTCCAGTCAAATCTCTTGAAGGATGATTTCAAATGTAATCATAGGTCATACACGACCAAATGGCGAGATATCTGGTGCAAAATATCCAGATATATGTGTTTTCTTGTATATTCGGAAAGTAAGGAACTATCGGTTGTGAAATGGAAACCACAGTGAAAATCCGATGGACTTTTGTACAGGTGTGTTGGGCAGTGTTTCTAGTATGCCCTTCGATCGCGCTACGATCGCGTGAGTATGCGCGTCGATCTAAAAACCTGTGCACCCTGACTGGTACTAGAGAAGAGGTGTGGAGAAGGGAGGCGGGGTGGGAGAGGGGGAGGGGCAGGGAGTGGAAGTGGGAGATTACAATGCTTCAGAACGCGTATGGAGTGTGATCTTTCATTTGTAACGAGCAGTTCGCCTTTACTATATTATTATCTAAGTCTCGCTTATCTTTGGCTATCAAGACAAGACACTTCAAATTACAAATTTTCAACGACTGGCAGTCTTCATGGATGTTAAGCAAGCTAGAAGTTGAAACAACAGTTCTCCCTGAAGTGAGAGTCTTGGAAACTACCTCATCCAAAATAAGAAAATTATAACTTCTTTCCAGCAGAAAACATTACACAGTGTTGATGATAGCTCCAGTAAAACACTCGGCAAGTGTTGTCACCTAAAAGGAAAATAAAATATTTATGGCATCTCTCGGTTAGTATATTCTTCTACAAGGACTAAACCACGTCAATCAATCAATCAATCAAATCGGTGATGGAGGACCCTGTAGACCACTCGCCTCCTCCATAGATGGCGATTTTGTGCACTTTGGATCCAGTTGTCACGGACTCCTAGCTGGCAAAGGTCCTTCTGTAGCTCATCCTCCCATCGCTTCCTGGGTCTTCCGATTGGAAGCGTTCCATCAGGTCTTCCCATAAGTACGGCTTTCGCCCGACAGGTGTCTGGTCTCCTCGCAATGTGGCCTGCCAAGATTATTCTCAGAGCTTTCAGTTTTTGAACGATGTTCGGTTGTCTCATCAGCTCATACAATTCTTGGTTTTTTCTAAGTCTCCACGAGCTCCCTTCCTGGACAGGTCCAAAGATCCTTCTCATAATTTTTCTTTCGAAGACCAACAAGTTTTCTTCATCCTTCTTTGTTGTGCTGAGGAAATCTGTCTCATACAACAATACTGGCACTATCACGGCATTGTATGCTTTAAGTTTGGTCTTAATTGACAGATTCTTGGATATTATCTGCTTTAGACTGACATAAGTTTTAGACCCGTTCACAATACGTTGGTTTATTTCCTGTTTTAAATTATTTTGCTTGTTGAACCACGTACCAAGGTATTTAAAATTTTCCACTTCAGCAAATTTCCATATCCCTACCTGTAATGGGATGTCGTTAGGGTCTTCTCATGATACCTCCATTACCTCGGTCTCTTCCGCATTAATCCGTAACCGATCTTACTTGAATTTTGCGCTAGGTCCCCTACAGTTTCTGCCATCTCTTCCTCTGATTCTGTTAGAGCTGCGATGTCGTCTGCATAACCCAATAAATCTGTCCTAACATTTAGCGTCACCCCTTTGTTTTCCCTTTTCATTTCTCGGATTGTTTTCTCTAGGACCAGATTAAATAACAGTGGTGAAATAACATCTCAGTGTCTCACACTCGTTCTGATATGGAATTCCTCGTACAGCTCCTCTTGGTATTTGACTTTGGCTATTGTTTCAGCTGTGCACACCCTGGCCATATTTATTAACTTCATTCGTATACCAAGCTCTCTCAGGATGTTGTACATACTTAATCTGTGGATGCTGTCATAAGCCTTTGAGAAGTCCACGAACGGCCCCAAAAACAGATGGTTGAATTTCCAGCTCTTTTCCCAGATTTGCCTCATGGTGAAAATTTGATCGATGGTCGATCGTCCTTCCTGGAAGCCTGCCTGATGCTCTCCTACAATATCTTTTGCAAATGGCTTAAGTTTTTCAAGTATTATTAAAGATAGAACTTTATAAGGTACATTTAGGAGAGAAATACCTCTGTAGTTGTTACAATTCCTATTACCGTTCTTTTTATGCAGGGGGATAATGACGGCCGATTTCCACTCTTCTGGGATTTCCTCTTTTTCCCATATTTCTTTTATGAGATAGCATAGCTCTTACTGAAGTGTTTCTCCTCCTGCTCTCAACATCTCTACCGTTATCTTATCCTCTCCTGGTGCCTTATTATTCTTGTTTCCTCATTGCTCTTTCTACGTCTTGCTCAGCTACTTGAATGTTTGCAGCTTCTCCTTCACCCTCTGTATTATTCTCATGTGGAAAGACACTCTCTGGATCTTCAGCATTTAATAGCACTTCAAAATATTATCTCAACCTATTCAGAATTTTTGTTGTTGTCTGTTAGCATATTTCCATCCTTATCATTAATAACTAAAGCTTCGTTTCTGTGAGCATTCCTCACATGTTTCAACATCTGAAACATTTTCCCGCTCCCTGTTATTGTATTTCCCTTTTTGATTTCATCAGTCATATTGTTCATGAACTTCCTTTTTCTCTTCTCAGAATCCTGTTTTTTTCTCTTCTTACGGTCTTGAGTGCTTCCTGTTGTACCGCACATTGTCTCTCCAACATGTGCACCGCCATTGCTCTCTTCCTGGCCTTCACAGCTTGTTCACATGTCTCATTGAACCATCTCTTCTTCGTTGTTAGCTTTTTCTCTCCTAGAATTTCTGTAGCTGCTTCAGTTACAGAGGTCCTTACTTCTTCCGATTGCTTGTTAACACTTATTTCATCGGTGTGGTTTGATACCAATATTTCAAACTTGTTACGCACTTTAATGTTATGCTGCTGGCACATCTCTGGATCCTTAAGCTTCTTAATATCAAACTGTCTCTTGGCCATGTTGTTCTTTTTCATTTTGTAGCACAGCTGTAACCGTAATTTGGCTATGACTAGGAAGTGGTCTGTGTCCGCATCTGCTCCTCTGTACGATCTCACATCCATCACACACTTCTTCTGCCTATCATCTATCAGCAGATGATCTATCTGATTGACTGTGCTACCATCTGGGGAAATCCAGGTGTCTTTGTGGATCTGTTTGCGGGGTAAAGATGTTGAGCTTAACACAAGATTCTGACTTAACACATAACTGATTAACAGAAGGCCATTTTCATTTGTTCTTGCATGTAAACTCTCTTTTCCATTTGTTGGTCTATACATCTCTTCTTGTCCCACTTTGGCATTGAAGTTTCACAGATTAATTCTCTCCAGAGTTCTTTCCAGTTCTTCATAGAATTCACTCTTCTCCTCTTCATCACTTACGTTTGTTGGTGCACATGCATTAACAAGAGTGAGATCACCATACCTATGTCTAATAGTTACACACGATGTCCTGTTGTTGACTGCACTGAAGGCCTTCACTTGCCCTATCACCCACTCACTCACCATAAATCCCGTTCCATGTTCATGCTTGCCATTTTCTTCACAACCTCCATAAAATACTACTCATTCCTTCTGACGTACGAGTAATATCCCATCCCATAGCCATATTGTTTCTTGTAATGCAGTAGCGTCTATTTTATACTCTTCTAGTTCAGAGACTACTGTCTGAACAGTTCTAGGTCTATACAGACTTTTAATATTCCACGTGCCAACTCGTAAACCAGTGTACCTAGCCGTTTTCGACTTATGGGGTTCCATCGTATTCCGAGGCACATTTGTGAGGTTTTTTGTGGGGGTAAAGTTTCCCCTGGCCGCGTTACAGGCGCTGCATAGGTTTAGCCCAGTAGTGGGACTGCCGCTGTTCTGCCATGAGCTGGCAGGATTTCATTTCAGGGTTTACTCCCTTAGGAAAGCTGGCTTCACCACGCCTCTAGAGCCTTCCCTGTCGTCTTCGAACATTTTCTAAAAATTGTGAGTTTATGTCAGTGAGTGTTGTACTTGCAACACTTTTCAGGCTTTCGCCTCTACTCAGTTTTGTAATAGCTGTCCAATACATTTTCGTATCCCATTTTGAAATGCTAGCATTCACTTTCTTTCCGCTGCAATCTTTTTCTGAAATTACGAAAATTACTCCAGAAAGATAAGTTTATTCCAAATGTGAAAAAACAGTTCCAAGGTACAACGCAGCTAGGAACTAATGTTCTACTGAAATTTAAAAGAATTGCAATGCAATCATGAAAATCTTATCAATAATGTATTTAATAGTCTATCTGTTTCATTAATACTCCATTTCATACCAATAATCAGTAAGTGAAATCAAATTAAGTAGAAGTATTATCAAAAACCAGTTACAAGTTAAAAACAGTTTTGACAGCAGCTATTGACAACTAATTACAAAGTACCGTAAATGATTACCGATCTCAGTGATTGCAATCTTTTTCTGGCCTCCCTTCATGTGCCGTCGTCTTATTGCTCGATTTTTGGATATGGTTTACGATACCATCAGTACCTCCTGTTTTTGTTGCAGTTTTTATTTTATCTTTTTATTATTACGCGTTCGTCATGTTGACTTTTAGGCATTTGCCCATACACTTACTTTTATTTATTATAATTTGTACCTTAAAAAGTGAGCTCCCATATATCTAAGGTAGATTACGTTATTTCATTTGAAGGACTCAATCGTTGCCTTAATCCTGCTATACGCTAACATAGGGATCCCATCCACTAGACGTGACACTGGACTCGCATTCGGGAGGACGACGGTTCAATCCCGTCTCCAGCCATCCTGATTTAGGTTTTCCGTGATTTCCCTAAATCGTTTCAGGCAAATGCCGGGATGGTTCCTTTGAAAGTGCACGGCCGATTTCCTTCCCAATCCTTCCCTAACCCGAGCTTGCGCTCCGTCTCTAATGACCTCGTTGTCGACGGGACGTTAAACACTAACCACCACCACCACTAGAAATGGCTCTGAGCACTATGGGACTTAACTGCTACGGTCATCAGTCCCCTAGAACTGAGAACTACTTAAACCTAACTAACCTAAGGACAGCACACAACACCCAGCCATCACGAGGCAGAGAAAATCCCTGACCCCGCCGGGAATCGAACCCGGGAACCACCACTAGACGTGGGCTTAATTTCTTTACTCGCTCTCATCAGTCCTGATGTATAGTCCTTTTGCTTCTCGCTTACTTTTATTACGCTTGGTACTGTGAGGCTGCGAAGTGCTGTCTTATATGTACATTATTATTGCTATTACGTTTATCGTTTTAAGCCTAACCATGATTTTTATACAAACATGCTTTTGCTCTGTAAGGACGAGTCTACACATGAGTACCTATCCTAATAGTCTGCATCATTCTGCTACCGCACCTTGTCTCTCGTTCCTTGTTGCTCTATTTGTTTACATATGATACATACCCAATGTTTTAGTTGTATTTTTTGTCTTACATCTCTTTAATCTAATGCACTCTGCCACGTTGGGCTTTAGGCATTTTTGCCGTTTCCCTACATTTTCATGCTATTTTATTATTCTTATCTTTCTAATTCTGGTTTGTATCGATCTTGCGAACCAAAATTACGTAAGCGCGCGGACCAGTCAACCCTAGCTTTCAACTCTTTTGACCCGGGTCCGGCCATACTGATTTAAGTTTTCTATGATAATGAATCAACCAACTCTTTTGCTGCTATTTACTTCAATTCCCCACCTCGTACTTCAGTTGCTTTCGTCGCCACGGTCAGCTGGCTTCTGGGCCGTCTGCCCTAGTCACTTCCGTGTCGTGCTGCCCAGGTGGTCGCTGTGGTCGCTGGTCCTAAGAGTGAGTTCAATTACCTATCTATTTACAGTATTACTGAGTTCATTTCTGTACAGAACTCTCCCAAAAATTTGCGTTTTATTCAATGAGTTTGTTTGACATGTGTGTGATCCCTCGTGACTGATTGTCCCGACCACCACCCATTTATATTTTCATAATTATGTGGGTACACCACAGACCACAACTGTAGCTTTCAATTTCTATGTCAGCCCCATAGTATTTGGTGGCACCTGAAGGTGAAGCTTTCTTCATCGAAAGCGGGTCATGGAATAACTTTAGAATGTCACTAGCAAAAGAAGCGGATTTTTATTCTGAAAATACCTTAACGTATAGTTCGCGTTTCGTGCCGGCTACTCTACTGAGAACGCCGTTAACCAACTTTTACGAGAATCAAATAACAAAGTAGATCTATTTGGTTCTCTTTTTGTCATCTTGATGCCATATGTGTGAGCCACGGGCCGAGTTCGACAGCTCGCACCCAGCAACTTGAGCACGTTCTTTGCTGGTTAGAGTGTCTTTGATTTTCTCTCTTTGATGGAAGAGAAAAAGTGGGTTTTGCAAAAACCGAGGGTGGGAGTCGGGTTGGCTGATTGTGATGAACGGTATGTCCAGTGGAACGTAGGGGCCTCCTGGGGGAGTTGGTCAGCATTGTGGGCGCAATGTTGTTCTGGTGTGAGTGTTGGCGCTCGGCTTTCTCCTTGCAGGGCGGTGCGGCTCTTGACGTGCAATGCGGGACAAGCCTAGTCCTGTCCTGGCTGTACTTGTTCGCGCAGTACCAGGGTTTCTCCCGGATAATTTGGCAGGATTCAGCGAAGTCAACCGATCGTGTCCCCTTCTGGGGTAGACGACCGGAGTGCCTTTACTACAGGACTTTGCTGTGCTCCGGATCAATGCCCTCTTTGGGCTCATTAGTCGAGCAAAGAGAGCGGTTCCGCTCCCTTGTATTTACGCGCACCACCTATCCTCACTCGGCTTTTATCTCTGAGAGGCAGCGTCCCGAGGCCTACGTGCAGTGTCTGTTGTGTCGTCCACTGGTTTCTGCCCTGACCTGACGTGGGGTCCACTCTATTACTCTACTGTAATTTTCAGGTTATGGTGTGCATCGGCATGATTTTCAGTGTAAATTATTAATATTTTCTCTTTTCATGAATTGTATTACTATAAAAAAAACATTAAAGAATATCTAAACTGTTTCGCTTCTGGTATTTCATGTTTAAGTCTTTACTTGAGGCTGAAAGCTCAAGTTCAATCGTTAATGTGTTTTTTAAGTTGAGCCTTTAATCTTGTTGCTGTTGAGGAAAAGAAATTATATTTCGTTAGTGAATTGTTTTAAAGCGTACTTGATAATAAATAGTGTTCAATAGTTTTCCTCAGCCCTTCTTGTAGGACCTGTTGATTGGTGTCCTTCTAAAACATAAGCGATTGTTTCCTGTATCAGTGTGTGTATGTGAATCATTAACTTTTTCTACAGATATGTGTTCCAATTAATGATTTAGAGAACGGCTATTTCACGTCTTATTTTACTCAAACAATGAGGAAAGAAATAATCCAATCAAACGAAGTAGAAGAGAGTTTTTGTCTCGGCGGAAAATCGTTAATGGAGTTGCATAACGTTCTATTTTAGGCGACTACTGTTTCTCGCATGTGTGCAATGGTGTTATTGGTATTCAAAAAGCACATTTTTGCGAACGATACAAGTATTACCGCCAGACGTATAGGCGACAGAAAAAAGAGTACACAACGTTTGTAAAATAATTGTTGACTAGTTAGAGTTTGGAAGACGCATCATTTTCGATATGTATGTGGTCGGCTGGTCGAATCGTGCAATATCCTGCCACGTGAGGTTTTCAGACGTGAGTGTATTGGGAAGTGAAGGTGATCAAAGGCGTCGTCAAATTTATGCCTGATTCAGGACCGTATTTAGAATCCTTAGAAGCCTAGGCAGAATCTATGGTGAGGGCCACGTCAGTGGTAATCATGTGATAACTAAATCCTACAAAGACAGAATTTTATAGCAACTGTCTAATTAAAAGCGAATAACACAGCATTTAAGATTTATTATTTAGTGATATAAAATTTTACTTTACGATTGTCCGATTTTCTGAGATTATTAAAAAAAGAGAGAATAGAAATTGAAATCATGACTATAGGCACACAATTTGTTAACACCGTTGTGATAAACCACGTTAAAGAAAATTGAGATTCATGTCCATAGAAAAATCAATTTTCCAACATGCTGTTGTAACTATTAGCCATGATAGTTACTGCGACAAAAATATTTTTATACGTTCATATTAAAGAAAAGCATTTTCTTATTCGACTTCCGACTTTCTCGCTAAGAAGTCGCTGTGGTCGCTTGACCTTTTCTGTTGTCCCAAGTCAACAAGCTTTCTTTCGGAGGCTATGGACCGTAAGAAAACTACATGTATATGTTTTCTTCGGAAGACACCTTGCGGTGTGCGGTGGAGGATACGTTTTGTACCACTACCATTTCCCCCCTTTCTTGTTCCACTATCGAATGTTCCGCGGGATGAGCGATTGTTGGTGAGCCTCCACGTTAACTTCGTGGCCTTTCTGCGAAATATACCTATGAGGAAGCAGTTGTATGAATCTTCTAGAAAGTACACTCTCGGGACTTTAACAGTAAACCACACCGTGATGCAGGACGCCTCCCTTGCAGCGTCTGTCAGTTGATTTGGCTGACGATCTCCGCAGCGCTTCCGCGCTAACTAAATGAACCTGTAAGGAAACGCGCTGTTCTTCTTTGGATAAACGTTTAAAATTTTTATTCTGAAATGACATTCAGTTAAAAGTTAACAGACACTGACTATTTAACGAAGTTACAATCATTCGTTAAATGCATGCACAATTTAATATGAATTACAATAACATTTGAACCAATGTAATTACAATAGTCGCTTCATTACAAACCGGTAAGTCATTTGCTTCGAGTTGTGATCTGCTGCCAAGACAGACCACACAGAATCGTATGTGCCCACAAGATGCCATGATCAAATCTCCTGCAGTGGTATCTTCACATCCTTCAACACAGAGACAAAACTGTTAAAGCCGCTGATATCATTGCATCAGTGATAAACCCAATCTGAATAGGTGACGCTTTGCCTGAAATTTTCTAAATTCTTACAAAGTTCCACTTTCACTCGGTGCCAGTGCTCTTCCTGAAAATCGCCTCCACTCTTAGCTCCTTCCTATCCTTTCTCTTAAGTGCACATTCCTTAGATCAGACTTGTCAGTCCAACAAGTTCCACCATGTGAAACTTCCTCAATCCAACAATTCTGAACTGCAATGAAACACTCATACCTACAATTTTGGTTCAGAATACTAATTCCAAAATCAGGTATTCCACAGTACTTGCTGCAACACCAAACAAGGACTCTCACTCTGTCAACGACGTGGAGACACATCTTGTACGTTTCCCGAAATATCTCAGTAACGAATAAATGTATCTGTTAATGGTGCTCCACAATGGGTGTCCGGTGACAGCAAGTAAAAAATTGTATGGACCTTGCTTTAGACGAAATAAGATCTGGACGAAATTGCCTCTCTGCCAGACGTAACTCATTTTACACTGCCAAAATTCCGTTAACCATTTTTTTCAAAACAACTGAAAGACACGTTGTGGACGGGGAGCCATAGGGCACATGACACGAGGTAGCGCACGGTTTGAAGGCTGAATGCCGTGCACTGAAAGATTCATGCAAATAAGACCAGACAAAATAACTACATCTACGTCTGGTACGATTATAAGAGGTCCCACAGCACGGATTAGGATCAAAACGAAGATTTATTTTTATTTTAAATTTTCGTTGTACGGGCTCTTTTGTGGTGCTGTGGCGTGGATTGTCTGCGCGTAAATGCGGCCGTGTTCTGGTCGACTGAGGCAGATGACCCAAGGAGGCGAATGTCGTATTGCCCATCAAGCATCCAGTCACAAGGTATCTACTCGCTACAGGCGGTCGTGGCATCCCGCACCAATGGTCCGAGGCTGGCAGAAGCGAGGCTACTGAATGACAGTCCCATGCGTAGGCAGCCGTTAACACCACGACCCAGTCGGCTGGTTTTCGGGCGTATCGTTTTCAGCGATGCATGTCGAGTCTGCGCTAACTTGGCTGACCATTGACTGTGAGTACGGTGGTGCCAAGGCGCGAAGACCTATTCGTCCAATTTTCTAAAGATACTGGTGGTATGGCAGGCGCTGTGATGTGAGCCACCGTGAGGTGTGAGTTTAGGTTACCTCTAATAGAGATCCAACAAACTCTGCCGGCATAGCTGTATGGCAGAGACATCCTGTGTCATCGTGTGTTACCTCTCATATCACAGATATCGGTGTCACCTCCCGACAGAAACACGCTTCGTCGACACACGGCACGTCTCTCTATGAATAAAATGATAAAAGTCAATGCCTGGTCTCATGCTACTTTATTAAAATTGATTACGGGCCTTGCAGCCTTCATCATACCTAAAATATGCAGGAGCGACATGTAGGTACCTATTCAGTACTGACTATGCACTTACGCGTCGCAGATATAACTTTTAAATCTGCCTATGGCTGTAACACCGAACATCAATTTTAATAACGTAGCATATGACCAAGGCACTGACTTTCATAATATAATCTGATACAAAGATCGCCGATAACCTGCACGGATCCAAGTGGCCTCCTTTTTTTCTATGAATCGCTTGTATGACTTTGAGATTCTCCATTGGCCACCAAGGTACCCCAGTCTGTCCATGATAAGAACGCAAGGGCCAGCAAGACTCATCTCCCTCCCACTGGCAGTATCTAGGTCATCGAGAGCCCACTATTGCAGCTGGTTCGTTGGTCGATGAGTATGATTCCTGCCTTGGGGAAGGAAGTCCCGGGTTCAAGTCCCAGATGAGCCCGACCGTTTCGTTGGGTTGCCAAATTTGTTTTTTCGTAAGTTTAATAGACACAATAGATACACATAACAGAGACCTTATTTACGAATAACATATTCTCCTTCTCCTGGGGTGACTTCTCGATTCCACGACTGCAGAAATCAATTGTTTTTGAGGCGAAGAACTCGTCGAGCCATGTTCGGAGTGCATTTTCATCAGGAAAGCAAGTTCGTTGAAGGTTGTCCGATAGAGAGCGGAAATGGTGAAAATATTAGGAAGAAAAAAAGAAAAATCAGATGAATAAGACGGGTGCGGAATGGCGGAATGACTTCCCAGCCTATCTCCCGTACAGTCTTTTTTTTTCAGTCTAGCAGAGCGCGGGTGGACGTTATTGTGGACTAGCATCATTTCACGAAGTCTTCCTGGTCGTAGTTCTTGGACTACGCCTGCAAGACTTCTTAGTTGTTGACAGTAAATTTTGGTGGTGATGGTTACACCTCGGGGAAGCAATTCGTAGTACACCACACCGTTGCACTTCCACCAGATGCATAACATAAACTTTTGTGGATGCGCGCTGGTCTTTGTGCGATAAGTTTCTCTTTTTTTGGGCCCAGCCATTCCTTTCTTTTTCTTATTGTAGCATAAAGACACCATACAGGATAGGAATGGTCAGTGTTGTTGACGAGCTAGTTGATGACGAGCAAGCAGAGATGTACATATGGCCGTCTGCTGAGTTTTATGATTTTGGCTTAGAGCATGTGGTATCCATGCAACCGATTTTTGAACCTTCCCCATTTCATGAAAATTTTGCACGTTGGCGGAATTATAACAATTCATCACATTTGTTAGTTCCAGAGTACACTCATCATTGTGGATTAATGCGTTTAAACGATCGTGATCAAACCCCGAAGGTTTTCTGAATGTTGACAGTCACTAATGTCAAAATGATCTTCCTCGGAACGAGAAAACCATTTTCTTACTGTGCTCTATCCAGTGGCATTATTCCTATACAGGGTGCAAACGTTTCTGGCTGCCTCCGCTGCTGTCATCCCTCTATTGAATTCAAACAGAAGAATACATCGCAGATGTTCCGAGTTCTCCACTTGGCACTCCATATTCTAGCGACCACAGCTCCACTCACTATCTCCAAATGACAAAATGACAATATGTAAACTCAAATAAAACAGTGAACTACACATAAAAAAATGACATGATCTGATTTTGTCCATTATAAATGGTTTTTCGGACGCCTGTGACTGTGAAAACAATGGGTTCGTTTATAAATAACTTTTCCGCTACCAGTCACGATTTTCTTTTATTCATATTGTGCGCGACGTTTTTCGGGAAATGATTCCTGTTCTCAAGAATGTTTTCTCTTTGTACTATGCCATTTTTACGCAATGTTTTCGATTTGTGGGGTTCCGGTTGGTTTTGTTGACTTTACTGCAATATATAAAAAAACGCGCAATTTTTAGTTAGTTATCGATTTTATTTGCAGTTAATAGCGAAATTTGGGAGAACTTGTACTTACAGTTTCCTTATAGTCTATTTATACAGTCTCACACATGTTAAACATCACACAAAACTTTCAGTGCACACTAATTATCGAGAATAACTTACATAAATAAATAAAGATATTTTTAGATGTAGTGGACAGAGGTAATGTTACAGGTCTTCACACAGAGTGTGATACGGTTTTATACAGAGAGTAATTATCATAACAATATGGATTATAATTTGTTTATATCTATTTTACAATGGTGCTTATTTCCATTTGTTACTATTTTTATCCAAGCATATTGTCAAAACGTCTGATCCACTTCCATGTTCTTCATTTAACATTTTGTTTGTATTTTCTGTAATGGGCATATACCTCCAGTTCTCCTAACAAATCCATTTATGCCCTTCATTTAGTCGATGGAGTACTTTCACATTTTTCTACTTTTCCAAGTGGGTGTCCTGTGTTATGTACGTGTGTGGCTATTGCTGATGTTGGTGTATGTTGTGTGTGTAGGCTTTAATGTCTGCTGTGTACCTGGTGTTAAAAGTTCAGTCTGGTTGTCCTAGGCAGATCAAGGAGCATTCCTGGCGTGTCACTTTGTGATTCTAGAGTCTGAGTATGCATCATAATTACACTTTATATTATGTATTAGTATTTGTTGTAGTTTATTTGATGTAGAAAGCCCAACTTTTACTTCGAGATTTATGAAAATATTTGCAGTCTTCTGTCATTTATTGCCAACGTATGGGATGCTAGATAAATATTTGTTTTTGTCTTTTTTTTTCTATGGTACACTTTGTGTTAGGGTCTTTCTTTATTTTATCTAGTACTGTGACTTCCATGGAAGCAGTACGATCATTGGCAACTGCAAACTTTTTCACTAATTCTTTCTTATTGTATGTTTTCATGGTTCAAAGATATTGTAGTAGCCCTACGTATCAATGACCGGTATGCTGACTGCTTATGGATGTCCGGGTGACAAGAGGTTGTTGGGAATTTGGTGTCGGTCACTGAATTCTTCCTAAAAATTTTGAAAGCGCAAGTGTTGTTGTTTCTTGTAATATTAAAGTCCAGGTAACTGATGTTTTGGTCTTGTTTATGTTCCACTGTAAACGTAATTTTCTAATAGATTACTGAAGCAATTTAGAATGTCTGTTATGACTTTGGCATCCCCTGTCACTAACAGTAGAGAGTCATCTACATATCCCCTATAAAATTCAATTTTCTTCAGGCAGGTTTCTTGGTTGCTACATAAATTTTGTTCCAAGTGATTTATGTATATGTCAGCTCTGATATCTGACATACATGAAGCCATTACTAAGCCATCTGGTTTCTTATAAATGTTGCCGTTAAAGGTAAAGTAGTTGTAACTTAGAATTATCTGGAGTATTTCCATAAATTCAGTTATCTCTGTGTATGCAAGTTTCTTATGTTTCATAAGGTTCTTTCGTATTACTGTTACAGCTTCTTGTATGGATATGTTTCAGTAAAGGTTGGTAATGTCAAGTGATAGTAACCGAGTATCTTGTGACAGAGAATATGTTGTTTCATAGGTACAATTTTTCATCAGTATGTTATTCAGTTTCTGTGACATTTGTATGTTGGGCTATTTATAGAGTTTACACAGGACATATCGGATTACCTTCTTTGTGCATCTTTGGCGGTGCTCTTAAGCGAGTTGCCTTTGAATTCACGCTTGTAATGATGCAATAACTATCGATAAATAAACCCGTAGCAATTAGAATCTCAACTTGCAAAACACAAACGTTACGAATTTATGCAGCTCCCTAACACAACAGTTGTGAGTGAACGTATTTCAGAGAAGGAGAAGGGGTTACATGTCACTTTTGAAACCGAATCAAAGCGTTGCAAAAATCAAGTTAACATTTTGTCGCATAAAGCTTCAGTTCACTTCCTCATCTCTTTCTAGTAATTTAACTAGTAATACCAACAAGTGTAATTTTCTGTGACACTGGCCAAGTTCGTACAGCGGATCTGCGCTGAGTTAGAGGGTGCGGCTGGAAGGGCGGGAGGCTCATATTAGTTTCATGTAAGGGATAAGGATGGAGAAAACCAAGCACAATTTGGTACCACATCAAATTACAAGCTGTCGAAAGACTGTATATATTAATCGCCAAAAATATTAACTTTATGACTGGTATCTACTATCTAAAATCTACTTAACCGAGAGGAGACTGTTTGAGGTTGGTCTCAAGCAGGTAACATTCTGGCGCATATGAATGTTTCCTGCATTCAACATTTTGGAGAGTTCTTTGTTTCCTGGTGACAGTAGGAAAAACGTCGCTAACTGAAGGTATACCACTTTTAGAAATACAGGGCCCCCTCACATTTTCAGTTGCAAGTAGAGTACCTGAAAACGGGAAATAGTTCTGACTGAGATTTCACGCCAAATAACTCTGGGAATACTTGCTAATAGTCATTATGAATGACACATTCTGCCATAACAGGTCCGTGTGGCGAGGCAGAATGGGAATTCGATTTCTAAAGATGATAATTTTATTTTAAGACGCAGAGGAATTACAGACATTGGCTGCTAGCAGGCACTGATTTAAATCAATGGGGAAAGTTGAAAATTTGTGCCGTACCGGGGCTAGAATACATGTCTCCTGCTTACTAGGCAGAGGCTCTGGTCACTAAGCCATGCAGACACACTGCTCATCGCAACTACATGCATTAGCGCGACCCCCGTCAGACTCAATTTTCAACTTAATTACACACTGATAATGTATTTCCCCTTACCCATTATCCTGATTATCGCAGCATTTCGCAGATTCCGTAAGAGTTCGAGCCTGGGGAGCATCTGCGCTGAAGAGATCATTGGCCATCGTCGCCTTAATTATATATATGTGGTGTCTGTTCTTTCAGACATGTCCGGAAGAACAGACACCACGTATATATTAAAAATATTTTTTTCTAATACGGCAGCGCGGGATGGGGTGTTGGGGATTGACTGCTGCCAGAGAGGCGCTCGCTGAATGTGCGTTTGATTGGTAATTATTACAGTTGTAAGCGATTTATTAATGCGTTAGCAGTTCTCAAAGCTAACCTTTGGGAAGCAGTGTGAGATTCTAACCATCAGAGGAAATTGGACACCAGAGTGCGTTAAGAAATTCTACCATTCGTCGGTACTTTTGCTCCGGGGCAATATTACCGCGCTAGTTTACAATAAATAGTAGTTACCAGAACGCAATAAGTCACTATTGCTCCTTCATCTACGAGACATGAAACAAAGAAACACACAGTTTTACATTCGCTCCTACAGCACGGAAAAGGTTCGTTCTCCAGACATGTGTTCCTTTTCTAAATTCATAGGAGTATGTAAGGGTAGTTTAGAAACACGCTTTATGAAAATAAATTTTGTTAATAGCCGGTAAACCGTTTCGTTATGCAAGACAGTAAGGCACACGTGTGTTCCATACGACGTGAATGATTGAACAGCTTTCGTGAGACTTGTACTGCTCCACAGTAAGCAGAACTGTTGTGTTTACCCAATTACAGTACTATAAACAGTACACTCGCTTTAGCATTGGGCTCTCAGTATCTCCTGAAGCAGCCTGACATGCTCGGTACAGCTAAGCTTTACCGGGTAACAAATGAGTGCCTACTGCTGAACAAAACAATAGCAATATATTACGTAAAACCTGCAGCAAGAAGTTCGTCATCGACAACGGTCTGTCACTCAGGGGTATTTCCTAAGGAAGTTTCAGTTGCAGAACTGTCCGTTAGTGAGTGATGGGTTTGTGCTTATGTTCACAGAGTTCAGAAAGCGGGGCGTTGGTGAAGTGTCTGGTTACCGGTCCTACCGTCGCCATGCAGCTCCTACTGTACTGCTTAGGCGCACACAGCGTCCGGGAGCAGGTAGGACACTTTTTTATCGCTTTAATTTCATTTATTGTTTTTCTTGTATCAACGTGACACACACTCCTAACAGCGCCATGTTGTCGATATTCCAGTTTCTACCACCTGTGAAAATTATCGCACTGCGACGAGACACGGTTTTGAGCATGAAAGGTGACTCTGGTATCTCTAGATGATTACACTGACTACGTCACCGCTATCGTGATCCCGCAATCGCCATTGCTGAGTAGTAAACATGGCTATTACGTAAAGCAAAGGTGCTACAGCATTCCACTCTTCCTACCAGTGGATCAGATTATTATATAACAGCAGCCTCACAAGCAACGGAGGGCTTTATCTTTTATTTCTTTTGATATTGCCCTGCTCCACAGAACACCACTTAGCATCTTACGTGCTGCTCTTGCCTGCTGGATCCTGCGTTCCACATCCGCTTCCAAGCTTCCTGAGTAATGGATAATGGAACAGAAACCTTACAGCTATGAGTTCCTTGCGGCAGTACTGTACCTCTTCCATCTCTTCCCACTACTAGATATTCTGTTATGCTCATATTTATTCTAAACGCGCCTCGTTCAAATGCTTCCATTAACTTCTTTATCATCAACTTGACATTCTCTCCACTTTGTGCTATCAGATACTTGATCATTGGCAAATAACAATTAGTAGATAGTATCATGCCGGAGGGAGTTCCCATTCCTCCACTCGACCGATTCCACCAAAGGAATAAATAAGATTCCTCAGACAGCAGTGGAAAGTATACTAACATATGTTGAAGGAAGATAGACGCTGGGTGAGAGGCAGAAAAGTAGACCACAGGCAGTAGAAAGGTATGGAATAACTGGAGCAGCCAGGATGTCCCGAACAGAGAGGAGAAGAGATGAGGAAATTAAGGGGCTAATGGATAAGGAACAACCTATGGTGTAAAGAACTGACAGTAGAGCTACAATTGTATGGCCATGTACGGGGAATGAAGCAAGGGCGATGGCCAAAAGCAGTTCTGGAATGCTCGCCCCCGGGAAGCCGAGAATAACATGGAGAGCGGGAATTATTGGAAAGATGAGAAAGAGAGCTATGGAAGAGGAAAGCTGCCATGAATGTTAAAACTGGCGAATGGGAATACAGGCCAAATGCTGAACAGCGGAGAAACCCTTAAAAGTAAATGTAAATAATCTTTTACTCCACAAATTGCCGCTTCGTGTGTACAGACTATCTAGGAATCGTTTATAAATTAATACAGCTCGCATTAAAAAGTGAAATGCAAATTTATGAAATTTAGATCACTAGACAGAACAAAATTTGGCGACACGCTCCGTAGTACCATGCCAAATAATAAAATGTCACGACACATTGGCTGAGAAAATCAGATCCACGTTGTATTTAGGGGTGGATGCTGTAAATCTAACACTTCGATACTCACCGGGACACAATGAGCAACTGTTGTATTTTGGTGTATTTAACATTAAAGCAGCCATGAAAATTCTGCTGAAGTTATCACATTTGGTAGAAAAACGCACTGTGGATGAACTTAAAATTAGTGAAAGTAGCGTATAACAGGATCGCACAAACGGCACCAACTAACCTATTAACAGATTATCACGAAATTCAAACGAAGAGCTGTCAGACTTTGGTAGTATTCTGTCGAGAGGTGTAAGATATACAAAAGAAAAGCTTTTTACTTATCTTCATTTTCTCTTCGTGGCGTTGGCTCTAAGTCTTGCGTCTAGGGTTACATTCTTGCGGCTGAAATTTTGATTTAACGTTGTGGGTTCCTGATGACTAAATAACTGAAGAAGATTTGCCTGTATATTTCTTGAATTTTATTCTTTGTCACACTATTAACTATCAGACCGTTTTTAAAATTTCCACTTTCAAAAAACCAATAATTACTTTGTTGTTGACAAACTTAGAAAAACGTCTACTTCCATCAGAGCCATGCCCACTACTCCCACATTCTGCGGTACACACATTATTCCAAAGAGTTTACAAAACAAAAGAGATTACCAATATTCTTGACAAAAAAGAATCATCATCAAGACATATTATTATTTTATAAATCAATCCAGGAATAAATTTAATAATTATCGTCAGATTGTGCAATTAATAATAGGACTTTTAAGTATGCCAGTAATTTCGTAATTTCAAATGTTTTTAAAAGAGGCGTAATTTTAACTGTTAGTACATATCGACTGTAACATTAATTTCTTTTTATACATTTTAGCCTGAAATATAATACATTGTATATAAAATCATATGAAATTCTTTTAGTGAAACAGCCGAGAATGTGCACCTACACAAAAATCGACAGTATACATTGTATCGGTTATTTCTATAAAATAGGTAGTGTTAGAGTAGGGTGTCACATTATAAAGTGAAGGCATGTAATCATCAAGTTTGAGTGAATTAAGTTGGAAATGTTAAGCAAACAATTTTAGTCTATAATGCTTGGCCAAATTCGTAATAATGTTTAGCATTATGGACAATGGTATTGGATCCTTACAAGATAGGATTGAGGGAGGACATTGAAAAAATTTATAGTAGGGCAGCTCGTTTTACACCACCACGAAATGGAGGAAGACAGTGTCACGGATATGATAAGCGAGTTGGGGTGATAATCATTAAAACACCGGCAAGATCTTCTCACGAAATTTCGGTCTTAAACTCCCCCCCCCCCCCCCAAACTGAAAATATTTTGTTGACGCCCATCTACATAGGGAGAAATGATCATCTTAATAAGATAAGAGAAATCAGAGCTACACAGAAAGATTTAAGTCTTCGTTTTTCCAGCGCGGTGTTCGAGATTGGAATGGAAGAGTAACAACAGTGTGAAAATGGTTCGATGAACCCTCTGACAAGCAGGGAGAATTGCAGACTAGTCATGTAGATATGACAATGGGACAAAATACTGAAATAAAACGCATATAAAAATTTGTAATACATAAAATTTCTTTAATAAAATAGTATGAAATCGAACGTAACTTAAAATGTTGCAGAACACAATTTACGTCACTAATCTACAGGGTGTCTCAAAATAATGTATACATTTTTTGACCGAATCTCTCTTTAATTTAAAAAAATGGGAATAATTTTTGTCTACAAGGAACAAAACCTCTTTCTCGAAAAACTCTGTGCAGCGATGCTCTCGTGAGATAGGAATCAACAAAACCAGTGTGATTCTTCTGTTTCTCCCGGCGTATTTCTTGCTCGAACAGTCCACGGGTGTACTGCCGGTTCATACTGTCCAACTGGCACAATATTTCGGCGATCAGACATGTCGCCATCGTCAGGTGAACTGGCGAAATGAGCTCCTGTGGGCGAGCGGCCGTCTTAAATTCCCTCCCCTCTCGAGGCGTTCTCTCCGCAGTCGGCGCCCGCGCGTCTGCGGTCGGTGAGATGCTGGCATGGGCGTCTGTGGTGTCGTCGGTGTAATTGCCTCCTCGCCCTAGACTCAATGCTGGTTCCCATGCCCTGCTGAGTTTGTAGCTCCAATCTCAAGTCCGTCCCTGCTAAGAATTTCGATAGCCTCTCTAACGACGCTGTCCCAGTATTTAGATGTCTGTGCCACGATCCTGGTATGTTGGTAGTCCATTTCGTGATTTTCAGACAAACAGTTTTCTGTGACCGCCGACTTGTTGGGGTACCGAAGTCGAGTTTGCCTCTGATGTTCTCGGCAACGATCTTCGATGGTGCGCACTGTCTGTCCAATATAAATCTTTCCACATTGACGCGGCATCTGGTATATGCCGGCCTTCCGCAAACCGCGATCATCTTTGACACTTCCCAGTAATGCTCACGTTTTGTTTGGTGGGCAAAAGACAGTTCCTACTCGGTGTTTCCTCAATATTCCTCCTATTTTCCCCGATAGTGCGCCAGTATACAGTGTATAGGCAGTGGCTATCTCTTTCACCGTGACTTCTTCCGTCTCCACACGCTGTACTGTAGAGGTGGGGTGGAGAGCGCGTCTGATCTGCCATTCCGAGTAGCCGTTTTTACGTAATACAGTTTTGAGGTGTTCCAGCTCTTGGGGCAGACTCTCTGCATAAGAGATGGTGCGCACACTGTGCACCAGTGTTTTTTGCACCCCATTTCTCTGCGCAGGGTGGTGGCAGCTATCCGTTTGCAAATACAGGTCGGTTTGGGTTTTCTTCCTGTACACCCCGTGGCCCAGGGTGCCATCCGCTCTTCTTTTGACCATGACGTCCAGGAATGGTAATCTTCCTTCTGCTTCGGTCTCCATAGTGAGTTTGATGTTCGGATGTATGGAATTCAGGCGTGTAAGGACGTCTAGGAGCTTGTCCGTTCCATGGGACCAGATAACGAACGTGTCATCCACATAACATAGAAAACAAGGAGGTTTCCATGTGGCGTTTTCTTAAATAAGGGGACCACATCCTGATACTAAAAGGACCACCATACCGTAACACCAACGCCTCTGTACGTCTCAGTTAGCGTAACATAACGGTAGGTAACGTTCTCCAGGCATTCAGTACACCCAAATCCTCCCACTGGATTGCCATCACTCCAAATCGCTTATTTCCAGTCATCCATTGTCCGTGGCATCGCTCTTTACACCACCTGAAGTGTCTCTTAGCATTGACTACAGAAATGCGTGCCTTATGAGGGGGCCGCTCGACCACTGGACGCAATTCGTTTTAAGTCCCTACGCACAGTCACTGTACTAGCTGGACTGCTGGCAACACTCCGGAGTTCCTAAGTGGAACCTTCCGCTGATTTCCTGTGACTTTTCACAACCATCCTTTGCAATGCTCGACAGTCCCTCTCCATCAGCACATGAGGTTTGCCTGGTCTTGGTTTAGCTGTGGTTTTTCCTTCGCCATTCCACTTCACAAAGACATCACCAACAGTCGACTTGGGCAGTTTTAGAAACACTGAAATTTCTACATGTACATGACCACTCTGCAATTCACACTGAAGTGTCTGGAATGGGGTTCTTTGGGACTGGGTGTTTGTGTTGTGGAGTGACCGAGCGGTTCTAGGCGCTTCAGTCTGGAACCGCGCGTCCGCTACGGTCACAGGTTCGAATCCTGCCTCGTGCATGGATGTGTGTTATGTCCTTAGGTTAGTCAGGTTTAAATAGTTCTAAGTTCTAGGGGACTGATGATCTCAGATGTTAAGTCCCATAGTGCTCAGAGCCATTTGAACCATTTTGTTTGTGTTGTCCTCATCATTTCGTCATCATCATCATCATAATCATTCACGACAGTGGCTAGATGGTACTGTCTAAATAAATTGGACTGTGTAAAAATTGCGAATTTGTACAGGCGCTGATGACCGCGCAGTTGAGCGCCCCACAAACTAAACATCATCATCATTACAGGGTTCTTTGAACCACTTTCACACTATTTTTCTACCGCACCAGTCTCGAACAGCGCGTGGGAAACATGAACACTTAAATCATCCCGTACAAGATCTGATTTCTCTTGTTTTATTGTGATGATCTGCTGAGCAAGATGTATGAGACAGGTGAAATACCCTCAGACTTCAAGAAGAATACAATAATTCCAATCCCAAAGAAAGCAGGTGTTGACAGATGTGAAAATTACCGAACTATCAGTTTAATAAGTCACAGCTGCAAAATACTAACGCGAATTCTTTACAGACGAATGGAAAAAACTGGTAGAAACCGACCACGGGAAGATCAGTTTAGATTCCGTAGAAATGTTAGAACACGTGAGGCAATACTGACCTTACGACTTATCTTAGAAGAAAGATTAAGGAAAGGCAAACCTACGTTTCTAGCATTTGTAGACTTAGAGAAAGCTTTTGACAATGTTGACTGGAATACTCTCTTTCAAATTCTACAGGTGGCAGGGGTAAAATACAGGAAGCGAAAGGCTATTTACAATTTGTACAGAAACCAGATGGCAGTTATAAGAGTCGAGGGGCATGAAAGGGAGGCAGTGGTTGGGAAGGGAGTGAGACAGGGTTGTAGCCTCTCCCCGATGTTATTCAATCTGTATATTGAGCAAGCAGTAAAGGAAACAAAAGAAAAATTCGGAGTTGGTATTAAAATCCATGGAGAAGAAATAAAAACTTTGAGGTTCGCCGATGACATTGTAATTCTGTCAGAGACAGCAAAGGACTTGGAAGAGCAGTTGAACGGAATGGACAGTGTCTTGAGAGGAGGATGTAAGGTGAACATCAACAAAAGCAAAACGAGGATAATGGAATATAGTCGAATTAAGTCGGGTGATGCTGAGGGAATTAGATTAGTAAATGAGACACTTAAAGTAGTAAATGAGTTTTGCTATTTGGGGAGCAAAATAACTGATGATGGTCGAAGTAGAGAAGATATAAAATGTAGACTGGCAATGGCAAGGAAAGCGTTTCTGAAGAAGAGAAATTTGTTAACATCGAGTATAGATTTAAGTGTCAGGAAGTCGTTTCTGAAAGTATTTGTATGGAGCGTAGCCATGTATGGAAGTGAAACATGGACGATAAATAGTTTGGACAAGAAGAGAATAGAAGCTTTCGGAATGTGGTGCTACAGAAGAATGCTGAAGATTAGATGGGTAGATCACATAACTAATGAGGAGGTATTGAATAGAATTAGGGAGAAGAGGAGTTTGTGGCACAACTTGACAAGAAGAAGGGACCGATTGGTAGGACATGTTCTGAGGCATGAAGGGATCACAAATTTAGCATTGGAGGGCAGCGTGGAGGGTAAAAATCGCAGAGAGAGACTAAGAGATGAATACAATAAGCAGATTCAGAAGGATGTAGGTTGCAGTAAGTACTGGGAGATGATGAAGCTTGCGCGGGATAGAGTAGCATGGAGAGCTGCATCAAACCAGTCTCAGGACTGAAGACCACAACAACAACAACAACAACAACATTGTGATGATCCTCTCTCCCTATGTAGGGTGGCGACAGTAAAATATTTTCGCATTGGGAGGAGAAAGTTTGTGATTGAAATTTTGTGAAAAGAACTCGCTACAGCGAAAAACGCCTTTGTCTTAGTGATTGCCTTCCCAACTCATTCGTCATATCCGTGGCACTCGCGCCCCTTTTTCGCGATATTACAAAATGAGCTGATATTCTTTGAACTTTTTCGACGTCCTCCGTCAATCATATCTAACGAGGATCCCATAAAACACAGCAGTACTCCAGCAGAGGACGAACAAATGTAGTATAGCCAGTCTCTTTATTAGACCGATGGCATCTTGTAAGCGTTCTGCTATTAACACGTAACCTCCGGTTTGCCTTCCACACATCATCTATGCGATCTCCATCAGTTAAGTTGTTCGTAATTGTAATTACTAGGTATGTAGTCAATTGACAGCCTTTAAATTTGTGTGATTTATCGTGTAACCGAAATTTAATGGATTTCTTTCTGTACTCATGTGGATGATCTCACACTTTTCCTTATTGAGAGACAATTGCCACTTTTCGCACCGTACAGATATCTTGCCTAAATCATTTTGCTGTTGGTTTCGATTATTTGATGACTTTGTGATCGATGATGAGGAGGTGTGTGTTCAAAGTTATTTGTCCGTCGAGGGTTAGCCCTAATTACTGTGGCGTGTTTGTCAGAGGGATGGGTTGATTATAAATGGGGAGGTGGAGGTCTGGACGACGGAAACGCCTAGTGGTAGGTAGAGAGATGATGTCTTTTCTGTAGATTTGCTTGAAGTTTCCACGTAGTACACTACTCGACCACGAGACTGAAGTGGCGCTGGATGAAGGCATGGGTGAGTTGGAGAGTGTGGTTACAGGCTATGTAGGCGGTGTCGTCAGCATTTTGCAGGAGTTGGGTGGGGGGAGGTTTAGGGAATGTCTGCAGTGTACATGATGTAAAGGAGGGGAAACAGGACAGAGGCACGAGGCAGACCTACAGGGTGTAAATACTCATACGTGGGAGCACAAGTGGTTGACTGTGACAAATGTATACCGGTTGTTTAGGAAGGATGCCACAAGGTAGACGTAGTTAACTCTGAGAGCCCTCGAAGTCCCTTATCGGTTTCACTTATAAAACGGAGTCTTTCCCACGCTTGTGCCGAAGAACTGGATTTCTTGGATAAAATTTCCCAGTTACCAGTCGTGGGCCACCGTCATTGGATAGGTAGCGATATCTCACAGAGAAAGCGAGAGGGAATGTTTACCAAAATATTACTATCAAGCTGCAAGCGTTGCTTCTCTGTAGCCCTTTTTTTTTTTTTTTTTTTTTTTTTTTGTCGCGCATCGTGGTTTGAGCATTTACTTCCCTGATGGCGAATTGCCGTGAAGATGAAAGACTACGAATATATCCATCATCTATATTGAAATTACTCTCGTTCTTAGTGATATCAACTGCTTCTCAGTATAAATGTTTCATTCTTAGGCTCATGCTCGTACGTTGTTGAAACATATACTGGCCGCTGTTCTCCTGACGTTACTCTAGTGCAAATTTCACACGTCGTTTTAAACACACGTAGCTGTCGTGCTCTTTGAACCTTTAATTTCCACGTAGTACACTACTCGACCACGAGATTGAAGTGGCGATGGAGGAAGGCATGGTCGAGTTGGAGGATGTTGTTAGTGGCTAGGTAGGCGGTGCCGTCAGCATTTTGCATGTCTGGATGAACAGAAATTGTTGACGATGCACAGCCGTCCGAACATACTTCGAAATAAATTAGCTAAATACGAACATCTTGGCTTCTGCTGTATTAGGTATAGACTTCCTATGTATTGGTGATTCATGAAAATTTTTGCCGGAGTGGGACTTGAACCTGGCTTTTCTACTTATCGCGAACACTCACCTTAACTGTTTTTTTGTTGTTGATCTCATTTTATTCGTTAATGTTCGTTGTATTTGTACGGGGTGAACGTCCCATGACGCTTGTTCAACTCAGGTTTTTTGTTACAGAGGGCAGCTAACCCTCTGACGGCACACACTGAGCTCCTGTGCCAGCAACTACTAGGCTATACGTGGACGCCTCCCGGACCCACTCAAACTTCCACATGTCACACTGTCTACGTCCCTATACCATAGTCTCCTACATTCGTCTCTAAATGCTTGCAGCTATACTCTGTGTTCCAGCCCCGATGAGAATGAGACTTTAATGAATCGAGACCAACGATGTTAGTGACGAATGTTGGAGATTATGGTTTGGGGAAGTATATGGAAGTTTGTGTCGGTCAAGTAGAAGTAAACGGTCGAGCGATCGCTCACGATAAGCGGTAAACCCGCATTCCAGCCCCGCTCTTCCAAAAATTGTCGTATGTCACCAATAGGTAGTACATATACACATAAGACAGCTGAAGAAAAGTTATTCGCATTTAGCGAATTTATTTCGATGTACTCTCTTTTACTGTTTTCCTTGTTTCGCCTGAATGCACTTTGCCACAGCTAACCATCTACTTCACAAATTACCGGAGTGTGGAGGTGAACTGGCGCGACCGTGTTGCGTCGAGAGTCTTTTATTTTGCAGTGAATGATAATATGGTCTTCATACCATTCCTCCGAAGAATTGTGCTCATGCAGTCAGTAACTCCAGAAACTTTACTGGGTGAGAAGGCGGTTCCTCGTTCTTCTTATTATCATAATTAGTACTACTTCATTCGAAGGTCCCAGAGAGAGGTCGGAACGTCGATTTCTAAAGAGGAAATCTGAAGAGGAACATGACGTGGCCTAACAAACCTACAAGATCCTATTTGCAATGACAAGGGCCACAAAATCTTGCAGGCTTGTACACATGTATGAAGATAGTAACTGTTCTGTGCGAATGCGCACACGTTGACCAAACTCTTACGGGAACCGTCATCTTAGTGTGCGCGAGCAATTAGTGGATGGGCAAAATATCTATTAGCAACATTACGTATGTAGATTGTGGGCAGTTGGGAATGTGGGTCTCATGGGAGGCGTGCAAGGGATAAGTCCCTGCAGTCGCCCTATTCATCTGTGTCCTCGGTGGCTCAGATGGATAGAGCGTCTGCCATGTAAGCAGAAGATCCCGGGTTCGAGTCCCGGTCGGGTCAGGCATTTTCAGCTGTCCCCATCGAGGTATATCAACAACACCTGTCGGCAGCTGAGGGTTTCAATTAATTATCATCTGTACATACGCTATGTTCCTTTTCCCGTTTATAGTGCAGCATACAGATAGGCACATTAACTGTGCTTCTGCTGGTTACTTGAATGTTCCAGGGAGAGTCTGTGTCCCTAGCGGCGTACAACAGTGGGTGGCCAGACGCCAGCGCCCGCTTCGGGAGGGCAGTGCAGCTGGTCATCAACCGCGCGCAGCGGCCGTTGGCGCTCACCGCTGGTGGGGTCTACCCCATCCAGAGGGCCACCTTCCTGTCGGTAAGTTTTACAGCACATTACCACAGCCTACCGTCACCATTATATCTGCCCTTTCCGTCTTTTTCATACACCGTAATACACTGCCGGAAAAAAATTGGTACTCCTTTTCAGAGGTTTCCAGTTAACTCAAGATTTATTATTGCAACAGTGCTTATGAAGTACATGAAATGGTTACATTTACAAATCAGTAGCACAAGCGGATCTGAGGTACCAGCTGTCGACTCATGTCGAAACACCCCTCTTAGTACGAGGCATAGTCTCCACAGACGGCAATGCAGGTGCCAACTCTGGCTGCCCCCGTCGGAGGTTCGAGTCCTCCCTCGGGCATGGGTGTGTGTGTGTGTGTGTGTGTGTGTGTGTGTGTGTGTGTGTGTGTGTTGTCCTTAGCATAGGTTAGTCTTAGATTAAGTAGTGCGTAAGCTTAGGGACCAATGACCTTAGTAGTTTGGTCCCATAAGACCTTACCACAAATTTCCAAAAATCTTCAGACTCTGGCATCCAATCGATCGTACAGATGGTGAATGCTGTCCTGGAATACGTTATGCCACGCCCGTTCGACCTGTTCATGTAGTTCTATAAGAGTTGTTGGTTGCCAAGTCGCATGAGTCACTTGTCATAGCTCACACGTGCTCGTTTGCAAACAAGTCCTGAGATCGTGCTGGCTACGTCTTGCAGAGCATGTTGAGTTTCATGGGCAGTGTGTGGGCAAGCATTATCCTGTAAGAACAACACATCACCTTCGTGTTGCAATAACGACAAAAGAACGGTTCTAACAACATTCCGCGTGCCGAGCACTTGTTAGCGTCCCCTCCAGAAACTCCAAAGGTGAACGAGAGTTGTAGTTTATCGCACCCCAGACCATGAGACCTGGGGTGGGCCACTGTGTCTTGGACGAATGCACTCTTCGAAGCAGCGCTCACCAGGTATACGTCGTACGCGCAAATGACCATCACTTGCGTGCAGCAGAATCTGCTCTTATCACTGTAGACCGCGGCGCGGTATTCCATCTCCAAAGCGATGCTCTGAGCCGTTCACGTCGATGCTGTGGGGTAGTGGAAAACAGGCTGGAGGTGTGCGTGCCCGTAATCCCACTGCAAATAACCGGTTCGCTACAGTTTGTGTTGACACTTGAGCTAACAAGTTCTCTTATCTGCGCTGCGTACATGTACGGTCTGCCACTGCTGCCCTTACAGTACGACGATCCTGACGGGGCCTCTGCTTTATGGACTTCAAGAATCTTGTCTATGGCTGTGAGAATGTTCAAGTGACCACTGATACCAGCATCGTTGCGCCAGTGACGCAAACGTCCAACTTGTGTAGCAGTTCTCCGAAAGGACCATCCCGCCACTCGGAAGGCCACAATTTGACCCCTTTCAAACTCGCTCAATTGGTCTACTGGAAACATGAGTGCGTCTCCGTGGCACGACTGCCTGCTTGCTTCACACTTTTGTACCACGGTGGGCCTTCTGGCTGCGAGCATTTCTTATTAAAGGGTAGACACGGACGGCGCTCCGGTATCTATGACACTATGCTACGTGTTAGCCGACTTTGGAAACATTATCAGTACATCTTCTTTCCCCCATGTGGCATATGCTGTCACTAGATCAAAATCAACTTAGTCTTTACAGGTGTGCCAATTTTTTTCCTGCAGTATACTTTCGAATGAAGCAAACATAAAAAAATACATGTCACCTCCTTAAAACAACACACAGGTCTCTTTGAAGCACTGTAGATGGTGTAGCATGTGCCCGTCCGCCACTGACATAAGTCATGGCAGTGAAGCGGTGTATAGAGGGCATAATAAAAAGGTACGGCCAAACTTTCAGCAAACATTCCTCACACACAGAGAAATAAAATGTGTTACATGGACCTGCATCCGAAAACATTTTATTTTCATGTTTGACTTTATTTTCTACTTCACTTCATAATTACATTACAACGTCTGTAGGCATTATCAACCGATTATTTTCCTGTACTGTTCAGTAATCCAAGATATTATGTAACGTTTTTAGAATACGGAAACTTACGATACCTCTTTATTTTCAACTATAGTATTTTCGGGTATACAGTATCTTATTTATGTTCTTAGACATTTATACAATGTTTTACAGTTTGGCGAAGTTGTTCTGTACATAAGGTTACTTGAGTTTATGCATTGGGAGGGAATCCCAATTCAGTTCTACAAAGAGTACCCTATGGCACTGGCCCCTTACTTAGATTGCATTTATCGCGAATCTGTCACCCAGCGCGAAGTCCCAAGCGACTGTAAAAAAGCGCAGGTGACTCTCTTATGTAAGAAGGGTAAAGGAACGGACCCGCAGCATTGCAGACCAATATCCTTAACATCGGTTCGCTGAGAATACTTGAAGATATTCTCAGTTGGAATATAGTAAATTTCTTTTGAGGGAATAGCTTCTGTTCACAAATCAACACGGTTTTAGAAAGTATCACTTGCCTGAAAAGTCAGCTCGCCCTTTTCTCACATGATATACTACGATCTATGGATGAAGGGCAACAGGCGGATTCCAAATTCATAGATTTCCGGAAAACATTTGACACGGTGCCCCACTGCAGAGTGTTAATGAAGATACGAGCATACGGAGTAGGTTCCCAGATACGTGAGTGGCTGGTGGACTTCTTAAGTAATAGAATATAGTATGTAGTCCTCGACGGCGAGAGTGCTGGCGAGAAGTCTGGAGTTCTTGTTTGATTCTTCCTAACACAGGATCTTCATCCTGTAACCTAGGCAGTTGCCTGCATACCTGCAGGAACTTTTTTCTATAAGTATGATCTTTCATGATCAAGATTCTATACTCTGATGACTGTTCCAGTATTGCTGTCAATTCTGGCAGACCTTCCGGCAAACGTGATAGAGCATCGGGAATTACATTGTCACTACCCTTAATACCTTCGGAATTGGTATTCCTGGAGTGCAAGTACCCACCTAGTCAATCTATCATGCATCAGCTTACACATCAACAATAAATCGCAAAAGATTTTCACATTCTTCCCACACACATTGTACCAGAACTTTTTTCTGACCCACACAACTGCCAGTGCTTCGAGTTCAGTAACAGTGTATGAACGTTCAAAACTCGATAACACTCGACTTGCGAAACCAATTATTTTTATTTCCTTTCTTTCTTCCTTCTGCTCAATTTGGAACAAACAAACTACTACTCCGACAGCGGAAGAGTCTGTGGCAAGACAAAACTCCTTCGACAGATCAGGATGCGATAATAAGTTAGCATTCAGAAGGGCTTGTCGTATTTGCTCGAATGCTCGCTGACACTGGTCATTCCATATCCATGGTACATTTTTTCTCAGAAAGTTTAAAAGTGCATTGTTATTCAATAGCTGGTCGGGTATAAACAGTCAAAAAAGGACACTAGTCCTAAAAAGGCCTTCAGTTGTTTCTTAGTTCTTGGATGAGGAAAGTTCTCAATCGCTTTAATTTTCTTTCTATCAGGTACAATACCTGTGGGTGATATTATGTGTCCAAGAAATTTAATTCTCAATCTGCCAAACTTGGACTTCGCCAGGATTGCAGTTACATCTACTTCGGAAAATCGTTTGAGTACGTGTGTTAGCATATCAATGTGACTTTCCAAATCTAGAGTAGCTATTAACAGATCGTATACATATAATGTCGCACGGTGCAGTAAATATGGTCCCAACATTGTGTCAAGCGCTGCAATGAAAACTCCTGCGCATACATTTAACCTGAATGGCAAAACTTTAAACTGATAGCTTCTCCCAGAAAATACAAATGCTGTGTATTTTCTTGACGACTCAGTAAGTTGGATTTGCCAGTAGGACGATCGCAAATCAACAGAGGTCAAATATTTGACCCCAAAAAATTTCTGTATTTTTTCATCCGAATTCTCGGGCCGTGTTCTCACAGATACGATTATTTTATTGATGTCTCATACGTCAAGCACGAGACATATACTACCATCTGCCTTTGCTGATGCAACAAGCGGGTTGCTATATGGAGATAAGCACGGTTCAATTATCCCCCATTGCATCATTCTTCGTATCTCTTTCATTACTGTCTCCTTTTTGGACCATGGGACGGTGTAGTTGGCATGGCAAAATGTATCATGAGGTACTTCCTCAATATTATAAGTGTAGCCTTTTATATCACCTGGTTTCTCTGAGAACACATTCTCATAACTTACGAGCAGCTGAATTAATTCATTCTGTTGTGCCACTGAGAAATATTCTGATTCCATGACCTTCGTGTTTATCAGATTTCTTTTCTCTTCACTGTCTTCGGTAATAGATTCATTATAATGTTCTTTTCTTCCACGTAAGTCTGAGTACAAGTTCATAACCTGTAGGCCTTCAAATCTAACCTGAAAGCTACTGCAATATTTTCCGTGCATTTCTCGTGTTTGTAACACTGGCAATGTCACACGTTTACTCCCGTTCCTAATGGTCAATTCACCGCACAAAAGGTCGATATTTGCGTCCCTCTGGCGTAAAAATTCTATTCCCAGAATGCAAGCGACCATCAATCCTTTAACAACAAGGAACGAGCTTCTTATTGCTTCATTTCCTATAACAAATTTAACTTGCACCTGGTGCTTTATGATTTGGGACTGTGCACCAATTGCACGTGTCACTCGACAATTTTGTATGTGATTGTTTTGGCTTATGTACTTTTAAAGTTCTAAACTCAGGACGCTAGTTGACGCACCTGTGTCTACTATTATTTGAATGGGTGCACCGTATATTTCGGCTTGTAATACCGCTTGCACAACATCTTTATCTGTTTGTTTACATTTTTGAGGTACATTTACTAATTCCTCCTCTATTTTCATCCCGTCATTATACCTCAGCATACAGAGATTGTTATTGTCATTATAGAATGTACCCTCACTACACCATCTCACAGCCAACAACGGAGATTGGATTGCGGCTGTTTATAGGTTGGCGGGTGACAGACATTGGGTTGACGGTTATCTGTAACCTCCATTATAAAAAAAAAAAATGGTTCAAATGGCTCTGAGCACTATGGGACTTAACAGCTGTGGTCATCAGTCCCCTAGAACTTAGAACTACTTAAACCTAACTAACCTAAGGACATCACACACATCCATGCCCGAGGCAGGATTCGAACCTGCGACCGTAGCAGTCGCGCGGTTCCGGACTGCTCGCCTAGAACCGCGAGACCACCGCGGCCGGCCCTCCATTATCCTCACACTATAATTTTGGTTGTTGCTACTATGGTTGGGTTGGCTATCCAACCTCCCCGATGGTGGAGTTTGATATGTCGCGTTGTTCTGATTATGTGGCGGGCGGTTATAGCCTGCAGCCATGTTCTGTTGTGGACCTGAATTAGAATTCCATTGTGGCGCTGCATTTTGTTGCCACTGTGCTGGTGGTTCGTTATATCCGCGCCACTGGTTCCGGTTATTCCGCCATTGCGGATTACCGATACCATTGTAACCATTACTCACGCACCCGTCATGATGCGTTTTTCTGTTTTGATTAGTATAACCGTTATATTGTTTGGCCCACGATTCGGTTGTCCATATTCTTGTCTGTTCCCAGTACCGTTTGGTATTGGCTTATTATTACTGCATTTGTAATCAGCTTTCTGCTGATTCCACTTATTTTCACTTTTCATGTCCTCGATTAACAGATCCACGCCGGTAGCTGTGGCCGAGCGGTTCTAGACGCTTCAGTCTGCAACCGCGCGACCGCTACGGTCGCAGATTCGAATCCTCCCTCGGGCATGGATGTGTGTGATGTGCTTAGGTTAGTTAGGTTTAAGTAGTTCTAAGTTCTAGGAGACTGATGACCTCAGATGTTAAGTCCCATAGTGCTCAGAGCCATTTGAACCATTTTTGAACAAATCCACGGAGTCAACTATGTCCATGAATTGTTGAATGTCGTACTCGGGGACGTTGATCAAATATTTCCTAACACCACTTGGTAATTTCATCTTTATCATTCTGATCACATCACAATCAGACTTGGGTTCGTCCCAATACCTAGTCTTATTTATGTATTTTTCAAAATACTTGCGCAAAGTTTATAATTTCGGGTTGTACATTTCAGGGCTATATAGTTCTTTACGCAGTCTTTCTTATACACTGTCTGACGAAAATTTCTGCAAAAATGCACACTCGAATTGATGCATAGTGTGACATTTTTCAGATACAGCTGTTGCCCATAGTGGCGCGTCACCTTGTAAAAAAGAGACTACGAAGTGTATGCGTTGCCTTTCCGTCCAAACCCTGGGAAAAAAAACATTATGAATACTCTTGATAAAAACAACTGGGCGGACATTACGCTTCTCACTGTTGAAAGGTTGAAATGTTCGATGTTTGATCACATTATCCTCCTTCCGGTACTGTCCGTTTCGTTTCTTAATTCGTGTTGTGAACTACATGGTACTGCGTATTGTTCATGTCTGTTATTGACAGCTGGTTGTGTCAGCGCGTAAGAGTTTTGCACGCTGTTTATGTTGTAACGATCTGTACGCGGAGTCTGATTGACTGCCAGTCCCCCACTGTTTACCTGTTACTCTAGCTCAGATAGCCTTCGTGCGACATCTCGTTGCCAAATTGGTAACTCTGCTAAAAAAATGTCTCCGAGCACTATGGGACTTAACATCTGAGGTCATCAGTCCCATAGACTTAGAACTACTTAAACCTAACTAACCTAAGCACACCACACACATCCATGTCCGAGGCAGGATTCGAATCTGCGACAGTAGCGGTCGCGCGGTTCCAGACTGAAACGCCTAGAACCGCTCGGCCACATCGGCCGGCAACTGAGCCGACACACGTGACTTTATCTGAAATTACAATGAAATGAACACCCTTAGCTGCTTACAGGCGTTGACATATGTCAACGGGGACGAATGAAAATGTGTGCCCTGACCGAACTCGAACCAGGGACCTCCTGCTAACATGGCAGACGCTCTATCCATCTGAGCCACCGAGGACACAGAGGATAGCGCGACTGCAGGGATTTATCTCCGGCACGCCTCCCGCCAAACCCACATTCTCAACCTATTGTCCCGCACTACATTCGTAGTGTCCCCGCCTATTATACTCATTACTCGCGGCGCGTTGCCGATTCCCGTAAGAGTTGGGCATTGTTTGTGCATTCGCACAGAAGACGAAGAAGATGGTCAAGTGGCCGGTGAGCCTTAACTATATATATACTAAGATGGTATCTGTTCTTTCGGACAGATGAAAGAACAGATACCATCTTGGTATATATATATATAACTTTATCTGAGCTAGTTCGACTTGTATTGTGGCAGCGCTGGCGTCAGTGTTTACTTTCATAGATGTTAATCGGGGAAGTACTGGGCCCCATAGTGTCTGAAGAATAAAATAAAGTTGGTGATTAAAAGCAGTAAGCAGTAAAAGCAGTAAAATTGCTGTAACCGTTAAGGGGGGGGGGGGGGGGCACTAACTACCGAAAGCAAAATGCGTATGCTGCCGGTCAAACTTACGAAAAGCTGACACGCCCACATGTATTTGCCTCCAACTTAGTAGCTGACAACGTAAGGTACGAGTGTGTTGTCGAAGCGTGTGCTGTGGCTGTCATCCGGGTACTAAGACGACGACGGAAATTGAATTAACGTGGGCAACGCGGAAAACAGAAAGCGAGACGCTAGTGTTCTGCTGAGGACTTACGGTCACCACACAAACTGTTAGACTCGCCTCTCTGTATTACATAAAAGTGAACATGAGTAATCATAAATATAATAATGTTGCTAAGATGAACTAATTATTTTTGAAGCACTAAAACTTATTTCTGAATCATTAAAACAGTGTAGACATTAAATGGAGCAAATGACCTCCAAGTGGACCAGCAGTGGGAATAAACATGAATGTTAACATAAAAAAGCTGCAATAAGCTAACCTACTGATTAGATGTTGAGACGCGTAACTTCAAAAATTTAAATAGTCAAAATTGGCCAGTAAAACTCTGTGCCTTAACTCCGTTTGGTTACTGATAATTTTATCAGGGGACTGTCTTATGGACTTTGTTACATACAGGGTGTTACAAAAAGGTACGGCCAAACTTTCAGGAAACATTCCTCACACACAAATAAAGAAAAGATGTTATGTGGACATGTGTCCGGAAACGCTTAATTTCCATGTTAGAGCTCATTTTAGTGGCTTCATTCCAACGTGATCAACATGTGTGGGCTGACGAGAATCCGCACGCAATTGTGCAATCACGTCATCAACACAGATTTTCTGTGAACGTTTGGGCAGGCATTGTTGGTGATGTCTTGATTGGGCCCCATGTTCTTCCACCTACGCTCAATGGAGCACGTTATCATGATTTCATACGGGATACTCTACCTGTACTGCTAGAACATGTGCCTTTACAAGTACGACACAACATGTGGTTCATGCACGATGGAGCTCCTGCACATTTCAGTCGAAGTGTTGGTACGCTTCTCAACAACAGATTCGGTGACCGATGGATTGGTAGAGGCGGACCAATTCCATGGCCTCCACGCTCTCCTGATCTCAACCCTCTTGACTTTCATTTATGGGGGCATTTGAAAGCTCTTGTCTACGCAAGCCCGGTACCAAATGTAGAGACTCTTCGTGCTCGTATTGTGGACGGCTGTGATACAATACGCCATTCTCCAGGGCTGCATCAGCGCATCAGGGACTCCATGGTGAATGCATGTATCCTCGCTAACGGAGGACATTTTGAACATTTCCTGTAACAAAGTGTTTGAAGTCACGCTGGTACGTTCTGTTGCTGTGTGCTTCCATTCCATGAGTAATGTGATTTGAAGAGAAGTAATAAAATGAGCTCTAACATGGAAAGTAAGCGTTTCCGGACACATGTTCACATAACATATTTTCTTTCTTTGTGTGTGAGGAATGTTTCCTGAAAGTTTGGCCGTACCTTTTTGTAACACCCTGTATATTTCCTCAAGCACGTTTGAAACAGCGCCGTTTTTCTCTTTATGTAGTATCTAGAAGTTATTGTGGAGATCTGAAATAGAATGTTCGTTATTACGTAAGTTACATGTTAACGCGGATTTCGAACTGCACAAGTTGAAATGTTCTTTCAAGCGAAATTCTAAATCCCTACCTGTCTGCCCAAAGTAATTTTGAGAACAGTCATTACAGGAAATTGAATAAAACCCGGTGTTCTTACCTGGGTTCCTGATCGACTGTTCCTTGTGTTTGTAATTGGAACCTATATTCTGAGGAATAAAAAAACGCTGGATTCATGTTATTTTTTAAAAATGTTTACCTATTCTTTCTGAAAGGGGTCCGTAGTAGGGAATGCGGTGGTGGTTCTTGCTGTCCTGCCTAACAGGAGATAAAGTAGTAGAAAACGTGGAGCAGTTATTGCCAGAACTTGTCGTGTTCAGTACTTCCTTATTAATAATGTGAACAAAATTTATATCGTAACTTTTAGCTAGTACAGTACCTTGTGTGACCTGGTATTCCCGGTCGAAAGGGTTAGGGTGACTTGCTGGAGGCGGTAAAGCAGCGAACGAAAAGCAGCCTTTTTAGATATCATGGGATGGTTAGAAGAACGATGGAGCACCGCGTCAGTGGTTTACGGTTTACGGGCAATACCAAAAACAAAATGCGATTAAAAGGTCAAGGTAAGAGGGTGTGTCGTTAACACTGTGTTAGATTGTAAATTGTATACCAGACTGGTGCGAACTCAGGTGGTCCACCGCAAAACTCATTGGGGCTTTTAAACAGAAAGAGAAAGTCATCAACGTAACGAAACCAACGAAGGATTTTCGGACCCATCCGAGGCGATCTAGTGGGTAGCACAATTCAAATCAATTCAATTTACTGCTACGAATTAAAAACCTGTTACCTGGAAACTCTAAACACGTCGTACATAATCGTCAATCATAGTGACATGCGATGTTTTACATTATGTACGTAGTAGTAAATCATTTTAACGGTAGACATTGGTAATATTAATACAGAAATAAAACAGAACATTTGAAAAATAAGAATCAGTAAAGAAAAGCTTATTGGACAAAGAGTCAGGAGGACGACGCTACAAATGCGAGTCCAACCATCATGACTTACAATTCAGGGAAATATTTCTGAACGGCAGCCGCATTATGGCATTGAAATGAATCAGTGATGCGATATGAATAGTTGTGCCGTACCGGATTCGAACCCGGATGCTCCGCTTCTCTACAACTGTTGCGTTAACCATCTCAACCATCGGGACCCAGATTCCCAGCTTGCCATACTCGTACACCAATATGGCGTCTCTGTCCATACACCCATGTACCCCTCGATCGCAGCGCAACCTGTATTCCATACTCCGCAACCCACCGTACGGTGCGTGGCGGAGGATGCCTTGTACCACTGCTGGTCATTTCCTTTCCTGTTCCACTCGCAATAGAACGACGGAAAAACGACTATCTATATGCCTCCGTATGAGCCCTAAATTCTCGTATCTTATCTACATGGTCCTTACGCGCAATGTTGGCGTCAGTAGAATCGTTCGGCAGTCAGCTTCAGGCGCTGGTTCTCGAAATTTACTCAATAGTGTTTCTCGAAGAGAACGTCGTCTTCCCTCTAGTGATTCCCACTTGCGTTCCTGAATCATCTTCGAAATACTTACACGTTGTTCAAACCTGTTGTTGTTGTGGTCTTCAGTCCTGAGACTGGTTTGATGCAGCTCTCCATTCTACCTTATCCTGTGCAAGCTTCTTCATCTCCCAGTACTTACTGCAACCTACATCCTTCTGAATCTGCTTAGTGTATTCATCTCTTGGTCTCCCTCTACGATTTTTACCCTCCACGCTGCCCTCCAATGCTAAATTTGTGATCCCTTCATGTCTCAGAACATGTCCTATTAACCGGTCACTTCTTTTTGTCGAGTTGTGCCACATACTCCTCTTCTCCCCAATTCTATTCAATACTTCTTCATTAGTTATGTGATCTACCCATCTAATCATCAGCATTCTTCTGTAGCACCACATTTCGAAAGCTTCTATTCTCTTCTTGTCCAAACTATTTATCGTCCATGTTTCACTTCCATACATGGCTACACTCCATACAAATACTTTCAGAAACGACTTCCTGACACTTAAATCTATACTAGATGTTAACAAATTTCTCTTCTTCATAAACGATTTCCTTTTCATTGCCAGTTTACATTTTATATCTTCTCTACTTCGACCATCGTCAGTTATTTTGCTCCCCAAATAGCAAAACTCCTTTACTACTTTAAGTGTCTCATTTACTAATCTAATTCCCTCAGCATGACCCGACTTAATTCGACTACATTCCATTATCCTCGTTTTGATTTTGTTGATGTTCACCTTACATCCTCCTTTCAAGACACTGTCCATTCCGTTCAACTGCTCTTCCAAGTCTTTTGCAGTCTCTGATAGAATTACAATGTCATCGGCGAACCTCAAAGTTTTTATTTCTTCTCCATGGATTTTCATACCTACTCCGAATTTTTCTTTTGTTTCCTTTACTGCTTGCTCAATATACAGATTGAATAACATCGAGGAGAGGCTACAACCCTGTCCCACTCCCTTCCCAACCACTGCCTCCCTTTCATGCCCCTCGACTCTTATAACTGCCATCTGGTTTCTGTACAAATTGTAAATAGCCTTTCGCTCCCTTATTTTACCCCTGCCACCTTAGGAATTTGAAAGAGAGTATTCCAGTCAACCTTGTCGAAAGCTTTCTCTAAGTCTACAAATGCTAGAAACGTAGGTTTGCCTTTCCTTAATCTTTCTTCTAAGATAAGCCGTAAGGTCAGTATTGCCTCACGTGTTCTAACATTTCTACGGACTCCAAACTGATCTTCCCCGAGGTCGGCTTCTACTAGTTTTTTCCATTCGTCTGTAAAGAATTCGTGTTAGCATTTTGCTGCTGTGACTTATTAAACTGATAGTTCGGTAATTTTCACATCTGTCAACACCTGCTTTCTTTGGGATTGGGATTATTATATTCTTCTTGAAGTCTGAGGGTATTTCGCATGTCTCATACATTTTGCTCACCAGATGGTAGAGTTTTGTCAGGACTGGCTCTCCCAAGGCCGTCAGTAGTTCTAATGGAATGTTGTCTACTCCCGGGGCCTTGTTTCGACTCAGGTCTTTCAGTGCTCTGTCAAACTCTTCACGCAGTATCGTATCTCCCATTTCATCTTCATCTACATCCTCTTCCATTTCCATAATATTGTCCTCAAGTACATCGCCCTTGTATAGACCCTCTATATACTACTTCCACCTTTCTGCTTTCCCTTCTTTGCTTAGAACTGGGTTTCCATCTGAGCTCTTGATATTCATACAAGTGGTTCTCTTTCCTCCAAAGGTCTCTTTAATTTTCCTGCAGGCAGTATCTATCTTACCCCTAGTGAGATAAGCCTCTACATCCTTACATTTGTTCATCCCTGCTTAGCCATTTTGCACTTCCTGTCAATCTCATTTTTGAGACGTCTGTATTCCTTTTTGCCTGCTTCATTTACTGCATTTTTATATTTTCTCCTTTCATCAATTAAGTTAAATATTTCTTCTGTTACCCAAGGAGTTCTACTACCCCTCGTCTTTTTACCTACTTGATCCTCTGCTGCCTTCACTACTTCATCCCTCAGAGCTACCCATTCTTCTTCTACTGTACTTCTTTCCCCCATTCCTGTCAATTCAAACCTACCGGTAACAAATATCGCAGCCCGCCTGTGAATTGCTTCGATGTCTTCTTTCAATCCGACGTGGTACGGATCCCAAACACTCGAACATTACTCAAGAATAGACCGCACCAGCGTCATACGTATATGCGGTCTGCTCTACCGGTCAACCAGTCTTTACTAAAATTCTCCCAAGAAACCGAAGCTGACTGCTCGCCTTCTCTACCACAATCTTCACATGATCTTTCCATTTCATATCTCTTTTACGCCCAGATATTTAAACGACTTGACTGTGTTAAGCAGGACATTAGTAATACGGTATCCGAACATTACAGGTTTGTTCTTCCTACTTATCCGCTTTACCTTAAATTTTTCCACATTTAGAGCTAGCTGCCATTCATCACATCAACTAGAAATTTTGTCCACGTAAGTCGTCTTGTGCCTTCCTACGTCATTCAAGTTCGACACCTGACCGAACACCACGGAATCTTCAACAAACAACCCCAGATTGTTGCCCACCCTCTCCGCCAAATCATTTATGTATACAGAGAACGCCGGCCAGAGTGGCCGAGCGGTTCTAGGCGCTACAGTCTGGAACCGCCCGACCGCTACGGTCGCAGGTTCGAATCCTGCCTCGGGCATGGATGTGTGTGGTGTCCTTAGGTTAGTTAGGTTTAAGTAGTTCTAATTTCTAGGGACTGATGACCTCAGAAGTTAAGTCCCATAGTGCTCAGAGCCATTCGAACCATTTATACAGAGAACAACAGTGATCCTATCAAATTTCCCTGGGGCGCTCCTGACGATACCCTTGTCTGTCGAGCCACTCACATATCTCTGAAATTATTCCATACGCTCGCAACTTCGTCAACAGCCTTCAATGGGGCACCGTGTCAAATGCTTTCCGAAAATTTAAAAATATGAAATCTTGCTGTCGCCCTTCATCCATAGTTCGCAGTATATCATGCGAGAAAAAGGCAAGCTGAGTTTCGCATGACTCATGGACATAAGCTCCTCAGTCTGAAGAAAGTTTAATATATACGAACTGAGAATATGTTCACGGGTTCTGTAGCAAACCTAAGCTAGGTATATTGGTCTGAATTCTGCGGGTCCATTCTTTTACCCTTCTTATACACTGGAGTCACCCGCGCTTTTTTCAAGTCACTTGGGACTTCGTACGATTCACGATAATTACAGGCTAGGTAATGAGCCACTGAGTACTCTTTGTAAAACCGAACTGAGATTTCATCCGGACCTGCTGATTTATTTGCTTTCAAATCTTTCAGTTGTTTCTCTATACCAGGGATGCTTATTACTATGTCTTCCACACAACAGTCTGTCCGATGGTCAAACGGTGAGACATTTGAACGAATCCCCTGTGTGAACGATTTCTTGAACGTCAAATTTAAAACTTCGGCTTTCGTTTTGCTATTTTCAACCACCACACCAAACAGGTCAACAAAGGACTGAATGGAAGCCTTAGACCCGATTAGAGATTTTACGTAGTACCAGAATTTTCTCGGGTTCTCTGGTACATCTTTTGCTAAGGTGTGACGGTGGTAGTTGTTGTGTGCTTCGCGCATAGATCTTTTCACAGAAGCAGGAGTCTGTACTAACCTTCGCTTGTCGTCTTTTGTGCGTTTTCTTTTGAACAGTGTGTGCAACAGCCTCTGCTTCCTCAGCATCTTCCGAATTTTGTTATTAAACCATGGCGGATATTTTCCATTCTTTATCCATTTACTAGGCACAAAACTCTTCAGACCTCGCTTTACAATCTGCTTAAATTTTGCCCATAATTCCTCTACATCGATCCTAGTGGAACTAAGTGATATCAGTTACTACAATGGTTCCTTTGAAACGGCACGACCGGGATTTCATTCCCCATCATTGAAACAATCCGAGCTTGTGCTCCATCTCTAATGACCTCGTTGTCGATGGCACGTTAAACCCTAATTCCTTACTTTTCGGATCCATGTTCGTGATATGAACTTTTTGCGCTGTTTTGATGTTAAGAACTATTCTCTAAAGTTTCTGACACAAGATTTTGTACACCCCGTATTGTAGAGGTGAAATATTATAATATGTGGTATGTGGCTGAGAACACTTGCATGCTCACTTCCTAACATGAAACACACTTTTCTGTGGCACGTAACGACAAATCTGCCAATACTGTTGCAGCTGCTGAACGCAGGGTACTCCTACTACGCAGTGCTGCAGAACTTCAACGGTCGTTGACTCGTAGCAACGGTATGGCAACGCATTACGGAAGACGGATCACTGTCTTGGGAGCTTACATCGCTTCTTGCTGCTGTGCTTCTCTTCCCAGCATTCTTACGTCGACAGATACTGGTCTTGTATTTTGGAGGAGTGTGGTTAAAATATACGTCCTGTCAACTATATTTAAATGTTTATTGTTTCATGTAATAGATTTAAGAAAGTGCCAGGATGTTTCAGTTAAGAAAGAAATGACAGATTTCCTTCATTCGTAATCCTTACTCAACCACAAATCTTTTCGTTGTCAACGGCAGTTTCAAATCTAATGTCCCTTCCTACGTGCAGACAGATGGCTAGCATCTGGTTAATGTCAGTTAGCTGCAGTATTCAAGGCGCGCAGCTTGTATCAAATGGCTCTGAGCATATGGGACTTAACATCTGAGATCACCAGTCCCATAGAACTTACAACTACTTAAACCTAACTAACCTAAGGACATCACACACATCCATGCCCGAGGCAGGATTCGAACCTGCGACCGTAGCGGTCCCGCGGTTCCAAACTGAAGCGCCTACAACCACAACGGCCGGCAGCTTGTATCAGATCTCGAAAAACAGCTGTGAGTATATCTGTTCCTTAGCTCTATTCAGTCTCTCTGTATAAGTTAAAGTAAGTGACTGTAATAAGGAATCGACCTCTAAAATTAATGTTTAGTTTTGGCTGATGTAACAATGCAACTCAAATAAATGCTTTCATATCATGATTATATCAGTTCTTGTGTTTCGTCTATGTGGGATATCGTGAACATCGTTAAAAAAATTAACGTCATCTCACACTTGCTAAAACAGTCGCCATAGTTTCGATGCCGTTGCTGAGACAATCTTCAGGAACTGTGAAAATTAATCCCGATAGTAAGACATTATTTGAAAAAAAAAAAAAAAAACCTTCAACAGTGGCACGTACAGATTCCCGGCTCTAGCCAACATTGCTTGATGCAGTACCAGTTCATCGCTGCATTTAAAGATAGGCACATACACTCCATTGTTCCATCGACTACACAATAGATTCGAAATCGATGAGCCTCGAGATTTCAAACTGACTACACTGTTTAGTTGTGGGGACGCACATCATAGACATCCGCAATGGAGGGGGTTTAGGGAGCAGTCCTGAATGGGACAAGAGACATCTGACACTACAACTTTTAATTCACTGCAGAATTCTCAAAGATTTCTATAAATGGTTGTCTGTATACCTATTCAGTCACAGATTTCGTGGTCTTCATAATCACTATATACGAGGGATCGTCATAAAGTTTTAATTATCACCTCAAAATTATAAAGTTAGATTATTATTGTTTTTGTCTGCTTCCAGGTACATGTATGGAGACTTATTGCACGCAGAAATTCCAGCGTCACAGTAATGCAGCTCTCTAACATACCATGAGGTGACAAAAGTCATGAAATACCTCCTAATATCGTGTCGGACCTCCTTTTGCCCAGTGTAGTGATGAAACTCGACGTTGCATGGACTCAACAAGTCGCTGGAAGTCCCCTGAAGGCTTACTGAGTCATGCTGCCTCTGTAACCGACCATAACTGCGAAATTGTTGCCAGTGCAGGATTCTATATACGGACTGACGTCTCGATTATGTCCCATAAATGTTCGGTTGGTGGCCAAATCATTCGCTCGAAATATCCAGAACGTTCTTCGAACCAATCAGGAACAATTGTGGCCCACTGACATGGCGCATTGTCATACATAAAAATTCCATTGTTGTTTGGCTGCAAATGGTCTCCACGTAGCCGATGTTAAGCATTTCTAGTCAGCGACTGGTTCAGTTGGACCAGGGGATCCAGTCTTTTCTATGTAAACAGAGCCCGCCCCGTTATGGAGCCAGCACTGGCTTTGATTTTATCCATAGTGGACGAGAGGTCGTGATTTTGAATGTCAATGTTGAAAAATATATCGGCTCAACCACTTGTTTATAGTGTAAAACACTAATATTGACGCGTTTCGGAAGTCAAGCTTCCATCATCAGAATAATAAAAAGTAAAAGAACATGTTAAAACTCGCTAAAATGGAACATGCACCAGGCACAATAAAATTGATAATAACATTAAAACATCGTGGCTACTTCCCTTGTTGCAGCCGTGTCTTCCAAGGTGCATCTCCACGTAGTCGTCTAAAGATAAAAACCTCTAAAATGATGTCGCCTATGGTGTTCAACATCTAACCACATGGCTCTCTCCTCTCTCTTCGTAAACCGGCCTTGCATCTTCGTTGATACCACACACCACGTGGCCAAACACGGCACTGAAACGCGAGTGAGCTCACGCGCAAGTAAACAAGGAAGTCACAGAGATGTCTATACAAACATTATACAAACAGATAACGTATAGATGTTCCAAGGACCTCATGAATAGATCAGGATCTCGTTATTTTACATAGACAGGACAAAGGCAAAAAGCTGGACTACTAGAACAGCTGGAAATTACGATACATAGCGTGGATAATCAGAACACACTGAATGAACAGCTAACTGGTGATACAAATAACTTTTTCAAACATTTCACTGGTTTATTTTAGTAACTACATTTTTAGCAATTGGCAGGATACCATCAGTTCATGAGGTCCTTGGAACATGTATACGTTATCTGTTTGTATAGACATCTCTGTGACTTCCTTGTTTACTTGCGCGTGAGCTCACTCGCGTTTCAGTGTCGTGTTTGGCTACGTGGTGTGTGGTATCAACGAAGACGCAAGGCCGGTTTACGACGAGAGAGGAGAGAGTCATGTGGTTAGATGTTGAACACCATAGGCGACATCACAGGGTGTATACGGGGACAAGGAAAAAAAATTCCCGGATTATTCCCGGATTTCTCCCGGATATCCCGTTTAAAAAATACGCTTTTTCCCGGGCGAAAATACACTTTTTCTGTGCTAACTGACAGTAGATTTTCCCTCGGAACTGTAAAACTTATCAATCCTTTGAATGGTTAACGTTTTATACAATCGCGTAGAACCTCCCGGAAAAAAAAGACGGGCAGAGAAGTTTTGGAGAGACTTATAACAAAAAAAGATACCTTTGATTTGCAGCAACATATACGTTGCATATTTTCGTATTACGAAAGCATAAATTCGAATTGCACCAAACACAGCGCGTTACTTTGCGGAGCGTTGAGACCGAGGTTGCGATGTCCTTTTGTAAGCGAGTCATATCTCAAGCCACGAGATCTCGTCAGCCGATAACAGCAGCTCTTCAGAGCATAGGACACGTGTTATAGTCAGCCAATAGCAAGATCACAGGTTAAATAGCGCGAACACTCAAGAGCAAAAGTTAACGGTTTACGTTAATGTACACAGTACCGTATATCTACAATAAAAGCTAAGCTTTCACATATAATATTAGTCTCTAAGATTAACACGCTACAACAGAAGCTTAGTTTTCACATGTAATATTGATCTTTTTTTGCGTGTGTTAAACTTTAAGATACATCACACAAATGTGCCAGTAAATGTAATATTATGACATAAATGTCTCGGCTCGAAACTCTTGTAAGTGGCTGGTCCTTAAACTGTTCAGTTTCGAACGCTCTGTGGTTTAGATATCCATCTCACTTTCTCACACATAACATAATTCATCTTGCGTAAAAAGAAATTTACTTTGAAAGTAACGCTTTTCTAACCACCGTTCGCAATACTATCCGAAGACTGTTAGAAATAGGTTCGATTTACCAGTTTCCAGAGAGCACCAGAAAACAGGCATTATTGTGCGTGTGCTACTGCAGTGGTGTAGGAAGCCAGTATGTTCGTGTTTATAAAGCACTAAAAGAGCTTACATTACACCATAAAAGAAACAGGGCATCAGAGCATCGGAATTTCGTAAACCATACTAAAATGCATAATTCGGCTTGAAGTGCGAATTGACTTTTTCCAGATTCACAATGAAGTATGTCCCATATGATATTAAGCTTTTCAGTGTGGTTTTTGGGATGTAAATTTTCTTGGAGTACCAGTACTCTACGATCTCATTTTTGGTTCTTTATTATGGCATAATGCCATATATGACAGAAGATGATAACGTGCACTTGAGATTCAGCGAAAAGTGGGAACTAGCCAATACTGTAGAATGAAACACTTCGTTTCAAATAAAATGATTGCCTCAGCGGAAAGATTAATAAAGCCAAATGTCTTTAGCAAACTTGCAAAAATAACTTCACTGTTCTGCAACGCGATTAATGCTTGACTGCTACTAACTTGGAAATAAAATAAAATCAGAAAACTGAAATTAGTAATATACTTTTGCCCTCCATAATTATGTGAATGTATTTTAATTCACTTGATAGCTCCCCGGCCACAGAAATCCGTTTTGTTTTCATTTGACTTGGGAGCTGTACACGAAGAGGAGAAGCGAAAGCAGCGTAAACACGCGTCACGTGGAGGTTAACCCCCTCCCCACTACAACTCAGACAACCTTTGTGCAAGTGTGAATCTGGCAGCTAGGGCGCGTGAGAAAAATTTTTCTCGTTTGCATCTGGCTGCTTGCTACTGCTACAGACACAACTAACAGCCAAACTTCATGTAGAAGGAGAAGGTACTGCTTATACGCGAGTCAAATGCGCATGCGCAACAGACCGCTGGCAATTGGTCAAACGAACCTAATGTGAAAAGTTGTGACGTCATGCTCATAGCAAGCAGTTTATTGTTACGAAGAATTACAGTCTGCGCCCTACGGCCTTTGACATATTTTTGCTATTTGCAAACGCTTGTGCGTGCACGGTTTTTTTGTTGTAAATTGCACATTTCCTTTGTCACTAAAGTTTTGCTTTTTTTCCCTCTCGTTTATATTTTATTGCTGCAGTATCATTCTCCAGTAGCAGGATACAATAACATTCTTTGCTAGAGTATCAATTCTGCAGCCAAAATTTAAAAAATTTAACTGAAAGCTAAAACAATGAAAAATTCCCGGAATTCCGAAAAATTCCCCGGTTTTTCCCGGTTTTCTCCCGGATGAAAAATTCCCGGGTTTTTCCCGGATTTCCCGGTTGTCCCGGGTCGTATACACCCTGCATCATTTTAGAGTTTTTTTATATTTAGACGATTATGTGGAGATGCACCTTGGAAGACACGACTGCAACAAGGGAAGTAGCCACGATGTTTTAATTTTATTATCAATTTTATTGTGCCTGGTGCATGTTCCATTTTAGCGAGTTTTAACAGGTTCTTTTACTTTTTATTATTCTGATGATGGAAGCTTGACTTCCGAAACGCTTCAATCTTAGTGTTTTACACTATAAACAAGTGGTTGAGCCGATATATTTTTCAACATCAGCACTGGCTTGCTCAGTGTCTTGTTGACAACCTGGGTCCATGGCTTCGTGGGGTCTGCGCCACACTCAAACTCTACCATCAACTTTTACCAACTGACATCGGGACTTACAGTATCTGCCCAGGCCACGGTTTTCCAGTCGTCTAGGGTCCAATCGATATGGTCACGAGCTCAGGAGAGGCGCTGCAGGAGATGTCGTGCTGTCTGCAAAGGTTCTCGCGTCTGTCGTCTGCTGCCACAGCCCATTAAAGCCAAATTTCGCCACATTACCTGACGGATACGTTCGTCGTGTGCCCCACATCCATTTCTGCCATTTTTTCACGCAGTGTTGCTTGTCTGTTAACACTGACAACTGTACGCAAACACCTCTGCTCTCGAGCCTTAAGTGAAGACCTTCGGCCACTATGTTGTCCATGATGAGAAGTAATGCCTGGAACGTATTATTTTCGAGCCACTCTTGACGCTGTGGATCCCGGAGTATTGAATTGCCTAGCGATTTCCGAAATGGATGTACCGTTCGTCTAGCTCCGACTACTATTCCGCTTTCGAAGTGTATTATCTTCCGTCGTGCGACCACAATCATGTTGCAAATCTTTTCGCATGAATCACCTGAGTACAAATGACAGCTTTGCCAAAGCACCGCCGTTTTATATCTTTTGTACGCGGTACTACCGTCATCTGTGTAGATGCATATTGTTATCCACCTCAGTGTAGAGTCATGGCATTCTTCTGTAAAAGCTGTTACTGTCTGACAGTTGAAAAGACACTAGCGCCCGTGACAGCGAGAAAGCTAGCCAAGAGATTAATGTTCGTTTTTCATTACATTGCTTCTACTTAATTAAAGAAGTATTTATTACATTTTTGCGTTCTAAAATCACTAAACTATCAATATAAATGAATGATAGTGAAATAAATGTAAAAAGAATGACTCTAAGCACTATGGGACTTAACATCTGAGGTCATCAGTCCCCTAGACTTAGAACTACCTAAAGCTAACTAACCTAAGGACATCACACATATCCATGCCCGAGGCAGGATTCGAACCTGAGACCGTAGCAGCCGCGTGGTTCCGCACTGAAGTGCCTGGAACCGCTCGGCCACAGCGGTCGGCTGTAAAAATAACCATACGTCTCTGATTCAATGACACAAGTTACGACATATTCAGGAAGAAATGTTTTCGAATATGTGTATAATTGCAATTTACTACTCTGAGAGCAACAGAATATAAACACTGTTATTCATGCAAGAGAAGCAAATATTTCTGCTGCTGTCTGTTCTTATTATGATAGGCAGTTATCTTGACACTAACAACTCTGTATAGAGTGTAATAATTCATATTTTCTAACACTTCACTCGAATCTCTAAATCCAAATATTTTTGTAAATAGAATTACAATATTTTTTCTTTAAATGACGCTAATATTGAAGATTCTTCCCTGTTATGGCCCAGAGGTAGAAAGAATTTTAGAATTGGTTTCTTTTGTGTTGGAAAATAATTTTATTGCTTAACGACGTTTTATTATCACGTCTGTGTGGTTTTCTCTTCAGCTACAGTTGTAGTGGCTTATTTTGTACCTTAAATAACGTACGTTTTGTGTTCCATACAAGTTTCCTACATTTCGCATTCAGTGATTTCGTTTGAAGTGTAACGAAGAAAACTTCACGTTTTTGGCTAGATATATGACGTCTTTTTGCAGAAGGTACGGTCTTCTGCTGTATACTAGCCGTCTTTTCTCGTGAAGGAAACCGACATTCACCACAAAATATCTCTACGTTATAAGAGAACTCTAAATAAACTGTGCCGTAATGTAATGTTTCGTATCTCTCAGGGTCCTTAGGAAACTAATTAAAGAGAAATGTGGCGTAATTTTTAGTTACTGCCCATTTTGTTGCACTACATACTCTCAGTTTTGTAAAAACTATTTTACAAATTGATATAAACCGTACTATTCGTATTCATCAGATATCGTGTCCAACAATGTAGCTTTACTGTCCATTTGGCGCGCTGCTGTCGCATGTACTCAATAACATAAATGAGCGAAAGTGTCATCACGTATTATATGAGGAACACGGACCTCGCAAAGAACTTCTGATGTCACATTAGTCACCTTGTGCTCCATACTCCGCGAACAGCCATTTCCGTGCAGGGTCCACGGGAAATCAGTATTTCAGCAAGAAAGTAACTGAATCGCGTGCTATCAAGAGCTTGCATGCATTTAAACGCTCAGTTAAGAATTATTAAACTCGTCTAGATTAATTACTTGCTCTCCGCCTGAATGCTGGAACTCATAAGACCTACAGTGTCACGTCCTGTCGCGTACGTGCTGCAGTGTCTTTTTCGTTGGCCTCCGTTAGACTGTGGTAATGCAGCACAGCTCTAGAGATTGCTTAACAAAATGGTGCAGCCCACTGATGAAGTGGAATATCACGTAGTAATTTGTTTTCTCCATTTGAAGGGAAACAATGCTGCAAAAACCCATACTGAGTTTGTGAAATTGTGCAGCAACACAGCACGATTACATGATCCTGCGGTTAGGTACCGCCTCACAATTGAAGAACTTGGAAGAACTGAAAAATAGTTATGGATCAGTTTCCCACCTCTTGTGCGACAATTTGAACACGCTATAGGCCGACCGCCAGTGGATTCCGCGACTACATACTTCCATTTCAAAAGCTCAACGATCTGAGTCAGCACCGGAATTGTGGCAGCTGTGTCTGGTCAAGCCTAATGACTTCTTTGGCTTTCTAACTGCCTTTTATGGGTATCAGGTCTATCTTTATGATCCCAAGGCAAATGAGCGAAGCAAGCAGTGAAAACTTGCGAATTCACCACTGTGGAAAAAGGGAAAGATCCGATCATCACTCGACGCTGCCACCCTGATTGATTTTTGTGACTGTCATGCTGCGATGTTAGCAGATAATGCTTGCAAGGGACCAATCATCACAGGTACGTACTATCGACATCTTATGACTAGCTTGTAGGTGGCTTTTGCGGGAAGTTGTCAAAAGGGTGTTTTTGCGCTATAACACCCTAGTTCATTCTGCACAGGTCAGTCACACGTACTGTTTCTTTAGGCTACCAGTTTTTGCCTAAACCAACAGACGAGTACTCTACCGACATGACATCCAGCAACCTCTTTCTCTTTCCTTAGGTGCAGAAACCATTCCATGACAGGCATTTCCCAATTGACGATGAGCTATTGTAGAGGCGAAACGTTTCCTGCACAGCAAAGTGCAGACTTTTACAACCAAGGTCACTGCCAAGTAATTTATCGCTGGGAAAAATGCGCAGAATTAATTTTTTTTGTTTTTTAAGATGTTTTTTCCTCACTGTCTTCAATGAAAATGGTTGCGAACGTTAACAGAATAATACCAAAATAGCGATCATAAACTTTACGCTGTCTCTTTCTCTCTAACTAAATTATGGAGCTACGAAAAAAGACCTGTGCTTCACCCCAAAGTGTAGTATCAGCCGCCAGTGCGCTGGACACCCGTCTCCTCCCCCTCCAGCACAACGGAAATTTCGCCTGACGACCTCCGTCCGTCCCATACCTCGCCCACAAGTTGCACAACTTAAGAACAGCCTAGACCTGAGCTGAGCCACTGCGGTTGCATTGAGATTCACGTGGCGTAGCGATTGTAGTTGTCATTGTAAGAAGCGAACCTTTCATGCAATAGGATTGCTTTTCTGTGCTTTAAGTATGGGTCCAAATGCATCGTTCGGAAATATAACAAGACACTTCATACCCTAGAAATACAAAACAAAACAGTATGGAGATTTCACATCATCTTAACCACTCAACATACAGAGATAGTATTGTAAAATTCTGCAACACAGGAACAGGGCTGCTCAGCTGTGGATACAAGGACTGTGGTGATTCTGTAGTAAATTAATAGAAGTTGGTTCTACCATATAATTTCATGTGTTTTTTAGAAAGTTTACCACATTCGTCTAGAGAAATGTTGGGCCTACATTATAGTTTACTTCAAACACCCAGAGCATTTAGCTTCCAACATATATTGCTTGCTCAATTTTAATGAAACCATTCGAACTTAAAAAGTAGAGGAAATACTTCCGCAAACTTACTTGTAGCTTCACCTGTGTTCATGGATATCGCATATAATGCACATGTCTCACGGTTCATCTCCTCTTCCCCCTCCTGTCTATCACCTCCTCATCTCACTGTCCATCCATCTCCTTTTCCCTCCCCTCTTCCTGCCAACCTCATCCACCCCCTCCCCCCTCTCTCTCTACATCTCCACCACTATCCATCTCAACCTTCCCTCAAGCATGCCCATCTGCACTCCAATGTCAACCAGTAGATTGGCACCATGTGGGTCTACAGGCCCTCCCAGTAAGGTGGCATAATGCCACTGCATTGTAAATTGTTATAATGAAGATAAGGCTATATACACAGAATGCTATGATAGTGGGTCATAAATACTGGATAAGAGCAGAAGAGGTTGGTTTGTTTACAGAAAGGTCATAAATTAGGTCCTAAATATACATGGTAAGTCTGGCAGCCACACAGTCTGTGCAAGCTCTCCTGACCAACTGGTCAATGCCCCTTTTAATTTCCTGCCATTTATACCTCACCAAATTGGCCTAGAAAAGTAGATGAGGAGGAGGATAGTGGGTGGGAGAGGGTAATGAGAAGGAAGGGTGGATGGGGACTGATGTTTGTATACATAAAGACATATGACAACAATGCAGAGTGTGCTCATATTCACTTTGCACCACTACTTCTGCCCACACCCAACTTGACACAGATACTACCTCTGATGTTGTTTTACTTTGTCTAACCACTTGTGAGTGGTTTGTTTACATGGCAATTATTCTGGGTCATATATTACAATAATTAAGATAAAGATAATGTATATATGCTGTGTGAGAGTCAAATTTTAGGTCATAAGTTATAGTAATTAAGATAGGGCTAAATACATAGAATGTTATGATAGTGTGTCATAAATACTGGACAGAGCACAAGGCATATGTTCATTTAAATATGGATCATATATTAGGTCCTAAATATACATGGCAAATCTGGCAACCAGACAGGCTGTGCCAGCTCTCTTAACCAACAGAACAACACTTCTCTCAATTTACTATTATCTATACCTCACCCAATTGATGGAGAGAAGTGTGGGAAGGGGATGGTAATGGGAGGGAAAGATCAATGGGACGATAGGGTGGATGGGGATAAGTATTTGATTACATAAAGAGATCTGGCAACGACACAAAGCAAATTCATATCCACTTTGCATCGCTACATCTGCCAACATCTGGCCTGGGACAGACCTCCTATGCTATTATCGCTTTATCTAACCATTTAAGGTGCACCAAAGTAGAAGTCCTAGGTCAAACTGGGAAACATCAAAAGTCCTACTCTTTCTAAAACGAGATAAACTACCCTCACAGATCCCATTCTATTGAACTACCCATATCACATCAGTTTTAAGCAAAATCCTTGAAACCATCTTTACCAATCGAATCCATCAGCACCTTGAAAAAATCTACCTATTGTTAACACCCAGTGTAGATTTCATCCCAATTATTCCACTGACAGTTAACTTGTTTTCCTTACCCACATTATTTCCCATAAATATAAATGTGACTACTTGTGTTCCTTGATATACGAAAACCTTTTGAGTTGCCATGACATTCTAGACTGCTCTTCATGCTACAAACCAATGCCCTCTTAATTATCTGCATGCACCTTACAGCATCATTCCTCCGCCACCACACTACATAACTGCTGCCACCTTTTTCACCCCATTGCCAGTGTGCCTGAAGGCTCTGTGCCCCCCCCCCCCCTCCCGCCACTGGACATTCTGAATCATCCACCTCATATCTACCTTCTGCAATATGTTGATGACACCACCTAATATCCACTATATTCTATAGTTTTCCATTGCTTTTCCATACTGGAAACTTCAAGGAAATCCACAGAAAACCGAAGACAACATCTTTAGCCACACTTTAAAGGCTCATTTACATGCTGAGCTTTTCTTAGCAGAAAAAGAAATTTGAGCTGTAGATATAGTCCATGGCTGTATAAATATTGTATGCAGCTGCTGGAAACTTTTGAAGATATTTGATCGTCATTTGTTAGACTAAGAGTCACCTTTTGTTTTCTAGGTCTTGTCCAGATCAGACGTATGTGGCACACCACCATTAATACTACATTATTTTATTAATATTTGATGAGTTGCAACCAAACGACACTCGTAATTACATAACGTAGAGTAGCATGGAGAGCTGCATCAAACCAGTCTCAGGACTGAAGACCACAACAACAACAATTGTTCTTTTCATTGTGTTTTTATTTCTGAATATATTGTTATTACCAACCTATGTATGTTTTATTTTGTGTCTTTAGTTATTGTAAGTCTGTTGGGTGCCTTGAAATGGCAAAAGGTTCCGACTTTTAAGCAAAAAGTTGTCCAGCTCGATCCACCGTTGTCATTGGGTGCTGTCTTATTATGAAGTCTGATTTTAGTGAAAACACAGAGAGAAGCAACACGGTTAAAAATACAGGAATGGACCTTTAACGAAAAGTCCATGCTCAAGTTCCAAGAGTTTGTATGAAACATATTATACCAATCTGTAAACTTAATTGATCTCTATTTAATATTCATTACTATAATACATTGCCAACGCCCTTGCTACAGTGGTAGCACCGGTTCCTGTCAGATCACCGAAGTTAAGCACTGTCGGGCTGTGCTAGCACTTGGATGGGTGACCATCCGGTCTTTTGAGCTCTGTTGGGTAGCGGGGTGCACCCAGCCCTCATGAGGCAAACTGAGGAGCTACTTGATTGAAAAGTAGCGACTTGGGTCTTGTAAACTGACACACGCCCGGAAGAGCGATGTGCTGACAACATGCCCCTCCATATCCACATCCAATGACACCTGTGGACTTAGAATGACATGGCAGCCAGTCAATACCATTGGGCCTTCTAAGGCCTGTTCCGATGGAGTTTTATAATACATTCTGTGGTCTCAATCCAGTTACAAATGAGCCAAAAAATTTATTAAAACACCACTTACTGACTCACCATTTCTGACATGATTTGCACCTTTCCATCTACAAACAACCCAACCCTCTGACTAACTCAGCAAACTAACACAGAATGCACACCTCCATACCATCCAACATAAATCCCAAAACTAATACTATCAAAACTACCAACAGGCTGCACCTGGGGTCTGTAAACTACTATCTCCGTGTGCCCTAAATTTTACAAATTCCTGGAAATTCTGGAAAGCCGTATGCTCTTTCTCACCTACAACATCCACCTATCTGCCAAGTAGCATTCTACACCAGTTAATTCACTCCTCTAACCTTCATCTCCTCTTGGAGCCTATTTGGATGAAAGACATTAACAGCAGAATGTAGTCCCAGCACCCAAGATTCTACCAATAATCACCAATACAGGTACCTTGCGGTACCACTTTGATTGTACCCCACCTTCTGTGCCCCTTCATGCTTTATCCATCCTCTCCAACCATTACTTCAACAAACTCCCAGTACCAAATAACCTCCACTACTCAACGACAAAATCTCGCCCGCAGATATGCCTCTCTTTTGAGTCCTAGTCAAAACACTGCACCTCACACCATTCTTCGAGTTTTCTCCCTCCATGTTACTTCCCCTCAGTGACTTTTAGTTGCTACCTGTAGTTCCACAAACCCCATAGCCATACTCATCATCCCTGTTCTATAACGAACTTGAGTATTTTCATGCACCACCAGTATCACCATTATAATATCATAGATGTATTAATATTATCATAAGTGATCATATGTCAACTATAATATAAAATCATCTAAAATACTATAAAATCATCAAACTGTGCTTCAAGCTGCATTTTTAAAATCATCATTTATTTTTCCCTCGCTTTCTTCTACATATTGTAGACTTTTAATAAACAGATTAAAATGTTTGGTTGAGTAGCAATTTAGTCCATGGCCAGTTGCCTTTTTCATAATGAACTCAGTAGAGCATTCTCCACCAGCGTTTTGATTATCTCTCATCATGCCCTAAATGAGAAATGTCCTGCCCACTATCCTTCCCATCCCTCCCACAGTGGTATTCTGCTGTCCACCAAACCTACTCAATATACCAATATACTTGTCCATCCTTACACAACCCCACTCTCAATCCCTTCCCTCAATGCTCATACCCCTTCAATAGACCTAGACATGAGACCTGTCCTATACATCCTCCAACCACCACCTACTCCAGTCCTGTCACTAACATCAGCTATCTCATCAAAGGCAGGGCTACCTATGAACCAGTCATGTGGTCTACAAGCTAAGCTGCAACCAATGTGCTGCATTCTATTTAGGCATGACAACCAACAAGCTGTCTGTCTGCATGAATGGTCACTGACAAACTGTGGCCAAGAAACAAGTGGACCACCCTGTTGCTGAACATGCTGCCAAACATGACATCTTTCATTTCAATGACTGCTTCACAGCCTGTGCCATACGGATCCTCCCCAGCAACACCAGCTTTTCTGAATTTCTCAGGTGGGAACTTTCCCTGCAATACAACCTACATTCCCATAACCCTCCTGGCCTCAACCTTCGTTAGTCACTGTCCTCACCCATCCAGCCCCTTCCCTGTTACCATTCCAGCACTACACAGCCATTATTCCACCACCACATCCAGTCATTTTATTTCTCTCTTTTTCCAGTACTTCCCTGCCCACCGACTGACTCTGTGTGCGTAGGGGCAATTTTTATGATACTGTGTACTCATACTTTGTAGTCTGTATTCTCTAACCCATCTCTGCTCACTTCGGTTGGGATGCCAGAAGATGTGAGCTATCATGTCTGAGACTCTGTTCTCTTCCTGATAAAAGAAATTTTCATCTTCAAGCCATTCAATAATAGCAGATCAAATATTTAGATCACTTGTACTGACTTCTGGTGACATACTTTGTGTCTGACAGTTCTAAGTAATCAATAAAAGTAATTTCTGTAACAATTCTGTTTATAAAACTAAAGTTGTGCTAATTTTAAAGTATTTTTTTGCTGAGAAATACACATACCTTCAAAAGAGTGTAGGATAACTGTGCAGAACTGATAACTCTTACCAGAAACTTGCTACTTTAAGCTCCATTGGAATCAATGATACAAAACCATTGGAAAGATGAATTTTTGTAAGAGATTTAAACACCCCCTGTCATGCAGGACACGCATAGGATTACAAAATTCATACAACAAAATAATTACTTTGACTGGGAATGAATAATAACTTTTCAGAAGAAAGCCAGTTATATTTTCATTGGATATTGTGGACATCAACTAAAATAAACTAATTTTAAGACAATTTATTGAGAAAATGAGAGACTGTCAGGCCCTAAGAGACCCATATTATACATCCAAGGGTTTATTATGATGCCATTTTCAGTAAGTACATTGAAAAATTGTATGAGGTGAGATGTGTGCGCATGATTATCCTCAGAACAAATGAGGATATCATCAAGATGAGCATAGCAGAAGGGTAGCTTAAATAGAACACAGTGACTTTGACGTCGTATACCATGAAAAGATACTTGAATAGGCTGAAAGTAGTAATGATTTCTATCTATTGCACGTATTCTAAATACTCAATGGTATTTGATGATATACTTGTTTGCAGTACAGCACAAGACAGTTGCACCTGCAAGATAGTGAGTGAAGTTCTCAGTATTCTATATCATGTGACTGTCAATTATGGTATGTACATTAAAAGTTCTGTAATCACCAAATAAATGCAAAGTACTATCTTTCTTTGCTGCTATTTAAATAGGTGAAGCCCATAAACTGTCCAAAGGTCTGACTATTCTGGCTTTTTAAAGTTCATCGACTGCCACCTTAGCCAAGCAAAATTTGTCTGGTGAGGATTGGTGAGGTCTATGTCATACCAAGGGGACCTGGTACGGTGGGGACCTTGTGTACCATTTAACTAGTGATGGCACTGGGTGAATAATACTCAAAGGGAATTTCTGGGTGATTGGGTACTCTAGGTAAGAGCAGGGAGCATTAAGGCATTTGATTGTGTGGATCAAAATATTCTTGTAGATAACTGGTTTTATGTGATTGATGGTATATCCAACAAATGGATGTCATATCTAACCAAAAGAATGCAGGAAGTTGTACTTGGCAATTCAATCAATTTAGTCTGCAGACATTATTTTGCCTTGGAAGAAATTGGCTTAATATTAGGTCCACTATTACTCCTAATGTATGTAAAAAATCTTCCATCTAATATACACTCCTGGAAATGGTAAAAAGAACACATTGACACCGGTGTGTCAGACCCACCATACTTGCTCCGGACACTGCGAGAGGGCTGTACAAGCAATGATCACACGCACGGCACAGCGGACACACCAGGAACCGCGGTGTTGGCCGTCGAATGGCGCTAGCTGCGCAGCATTTGTGCACCGCCGCCGTCAGTGTCAGCCAGTTTGCCGTGGCATACGGAGCTCCATCGCAGTCTTTAACACTGGTAGCATGCCGCGACAGCGTGGACGTGAACCGTATGTGCAGTTGATGGACTTTGAGCGAGGGCGTATAGTGGGCATGCGGGAGGCCGGGTGGACGTACCGCCGAATTGCTCAACACGTGGGGCGTGAGGTCTCCACAGTACATCGATGTTGTCGCCAGTGGTCGGCGGGAGGTGCACGTGCCCGTCGACCTGGGACCGGACTGCAGCGACGCACGGATGCACACCAAGACCGTAGGATCCTACGCAGTGCCGTAGGGGACCGCATCGCCACTTCCCAGCAAATTAGGGACACTGTTGCTCCTGGGGTATCGGTGAGGACCATTCGCAACCTTCTCCATGAAGCTGGGCTACGGTCCCGCACACCGTTAGGTCGTCTTCCGCTCACGCCCCAACATCATGCAGCCCGCCTCCAGTGGTGTCGCGACAGGCGTGAATGGAGGGACGAATGGAGATGTGTCGTCTTCAGCGATGAGAGTTGCTTCTGCCTTGGTGCCAATGATGGTCGTATGCGTGTTTGGCGCTGTGCAGGTGAGCGCCACAATCAGGACTGCATACGACCGAGGCACACAGGGCCAACACCCGGCATCATGGTGTGGGGAGTGATCTCCTACACTGGCCGTACACCACTGGTGATCGTCGAGGGGACACTGAATAGTGCACGGTACATCCAAACCGTCATCGAACCCATCGTTCTACCATTCCTAGACCGGCAAGGGAACTTGCTGTTCCAACAGGACAATGCACGTCTGCATGTATCCCGTGCCATCCAACGTGCTCTAGAAGGTGTAAGTCAACTACCCTGGCCAGCAAGATCTCCGGATCTGTCTCCCATTGAGCATGTTTGGGACTGGATGAAGCGTCGTCTCACGTGGTCTGCACGTCCAGCACGAACACTGGTCCAACTGAGGCGCCAGGTGGAAATGGCATGGCAAGCCATTCCACAGGACTACATCCAGCATCTCTACGATCGTCTCCATGGGAGAATAGCAGCCTGCATTGCTGCGAAAGGTGGATATACACTGTACTAGTGCCGACATTGTGCATGCTCTGTTGCCTGTGTCTATGTGCCTGTGGTTCTGTCAGTGTGATCATGTGATGTATCTGACCCCAGGAATGTGTCAATAAAGTTTCCCCTTCCTGGGACAATGAATTCACGGTGTTCTTATTTCAATTTCCAGGAGTGTATAACAAGCAGAATTATTCTTTTCGCAGATGATACTAGTACTGTAATTAACCCAAGTTAATATACAGCAGAAGAAGAAATGGTAAAAAGGTTCTGAAAAGTATCATTTGCTGATGTTCTGTGAATGGTCTTACTCTAATTTTAAAAAAGCACATATTCATTTCTGCATGATTTGAGGTGCTACACAAATGAAAAGTGTGAAATGTGTTAAGGAAGTAATAAATAGTCTGGAAACTTCAAAATTATTAGGTTCCATTTTGATGAGAATTTAAACAGGAAAAAGCACATTTTGGATTGCCTAAAACAACTTAGTTGAACTACATTTTCAGTTAGAACCACAGCAAATCTTGGAGAGAGAAAAGTTGGTAGTCAGCTTACTGACCTGGCTCTCCCCAAGATTTGCAGTGCAGATTTGCAGTCATTGCTCAAAAATGTGCTGTAAACACAATATGTGATGCTCACCCATGATCATGTTGTAGACATCTGTTTAAGTAGTTGGGCATTCTGGCTACTGCTGCACAGTATGTTTATTCTCTTGAAGTTTTATGTAAAATACCCACTGCAGTTCTAAAGGAACAATTATTACAAGAGCAGAAGAAAACATGACAATCATTATGCCACATTAATGTTGCCTGTAGCACAAAAGGGGTGAGCAATGCTCCAACCAAAATTTTTGGCAATTTAACCAGTGATAAAAAAGTCTGACAGGCTGCACTGAACACTGAAAACAAACTAAAAAGTTACTCCTTGACAGTTCCTTTTATTCCATGGAAGAATTTCTGTTATTGTAATGTGTAAAAGGTGTTGGGTAGAAATTACTAACTCACATCAATATATTTAGTTGTAGTAGTAGTAGTAGTAGTAGTAGTAGTAGTAGTAGTAACAGTAGCAAAACAGTGCATACAGATGTTCAGATGAAGCTATATATACAAATTAATTTGCAATGTGTATACAAAATGACTCATTTCACAGCATTGTGATTTATCATTGCAAATGATTCTTGGAACATGAAAATAACTATCATAGCTGTAATTATTTTACCCGATTAATTACATACCTCACACAACTTGGATGTGTAGTTGATTTCCATTTGTGTCTACTACATATTTGTAACAATATTATTCTGTGATTGTTTTCTGTTGGAAATGTGGATAACCTGATTCCTTTTGCCAAGTTGTTATTAGAATTTGCTGCAGCAAAGTATCCCATTTTGAAGTTTTCAGTACCAGAAATTTACTCTCTCAACTGAAAATTATAAACAAACACTATGTGCTACTGTCCTGTCAAAACCCAAAATGGCTACATTTTGCAATGTACCATAGGAGCATGGCCTGACCTTATTGGTTTGCTTCACATGGTACATCTATTGGTGACTCCTGTCAATAGTATTACATAGCTGTTTATCACACTTAGAAGTCAACAAGAATGTAATTCATTTATGGAAATGGAAAGGAAAGTTAAACTTACATTAACATTCAGTTAGAAGCACATATTAATCTCTATGCACTTTGTAAAAGCCTTACATGTTATACAATCATCACTAATAACTGAGGGAAATGAAGACATTCCCACTATATTTCTTGATAACATGGTACATACTTCACCACCAATTTGGCTAGAAAATAAAAATTAATGTAGTATGAAAAATGAATAAATTTTTGGATGACCTAGGTCATTTACAATTATACTGATAAATGTAATTAGAAATAAGTGTTATCAAAAAATTGTAACTGATATCTGATTTAAGTAAACTTAATCAGTGACTAAAATGAAGAAGTGCCACTGCTTGCAGTTGGAATTAGGTTGAAATTGGAAATCAGTCACGTGGTGTCCATCACCCACTATGTGGTGTGATCCTTGTCTAAACCACAGAATTTATGAAACTGTAAAGTATGTGATCACAACTGCAATGTGTACCTTTCCTAGCAATACATTAAAAGATTCTTAACATGTTTGTTCCTTCAGTGTGAAGTTTTTCTAACAAGAAATAACTTAAACACATTTAAGACCATTTTGTATTTTTGCACTTTATTTCATATTTTTCTGGAAATATGGATTTGTGTAAGGCACTGTTTAAAAATATGTGGTATCAGTTATACTTTCAGGAGGAATTTGTACAGACAACTGTGAGCAAGTAAGAAAAATGTAATGTTATATAGAGTTAACAGTTTCAGAGAGAGAGAGAGAGAGAGAGAGAGAGAGAGAGAGAGAGAGAGAGAGAGAGAGAGAGTGGAGGGGGAGGGGGGGGGGGTTGAGTGTGTGTGAGGTGAGTGAGTGAATATAAAAACAGGGGGTGGCAGAACACTGGGGATTTTGCACTGTAAATGATAAATTTCCTGTACTTTTTTCCCCACTTAATAAATTGCATGTTTCAAGTTCTGTATTTTTCTCTGCATTGTTGGTCAGTGAGGTTAGTTAGTAGGAAGTATTTTTTTTAAATTTTATAAATTTTCTTTTTATTATGTTGTGCAAAATTGTGTTTCCTCTTTTAGGGGCCCTATTTAGTTAGATGATCTGTTTCATTATTTTAAAGCTTACATACATAGAAAGCGGTATTTTTATATGCCTTACCAGGAAAGAGCTAAGACGTCAAGTGGAAAGTGATCATGGAATGAATATGCAGACAAAAAAATGTAGTTTGATTTGCAGAAACATAAGAAAATGAATACCAGTATTTCCAGTGTAATTTTGGAAAATAATATATGCATGCAGTAAACTTTTAACTGTGCTTAGTTTTTATTTCAAGAATTTCTGCAATGTAAAACATAAGATGCAAGGTGATCAGAAAGTTTTTTCACAAAGAGAACTGGTGAATAAACAACTGACAGTAAGAAGTCCTGTTTATATTAAATTTGCCACTGTTTGGTAACTCTCATGAGTAGTAGTTTGGCGAAAAGATTGAGAGGTCCATCAACCAAAATTGACCAAACTTGTTCTGCATTTTGGACAGTGACAAAGATATCATCAGGAAAAATCAGTATCAAGTTCCACATGATGCATACAAGTACATGGGATCTCTCTGTGAGGTCTCTCCATCTTACTCAAGCTGATATGGCGATCGTTGCTTGGGAAAATATCAGCATAGATATCAGAGGTCAAAATTTTTGAAGAACGAGAGAGAGAGAGAGAGAGAGAGAGAGAGAGAGAGAGAGAGAGAGAGAGAGAGAGAGAGAGAGAGAGATGGATGAGGAGCGGGTCTCTTGGATAATAAAGATATTTTCGTAATGTCAGATAAGAGTACTGGCTTGATGATTGTATGGTAGATGGTAACAATGCAATCAATGTGCATCTTTGGGTTCAGCAGCAAAGGCTTCTTTGAGAAGACTCTTCCATAATTTTTTTGAAGCCCATAGGGAAGAGAATGAAATGAAACTAATACCAATTTTATGTTAGTGATCATGACACCATTTCAATTAGAAGTAGCAAAGAGCTTTGTGAAAAATAAAGTCCTGATAGAAACAAATTGTGCTAACAGACAAAATTTTTATTTAACAACATAATGACAGTGGACGAGTTGGGAGTGGGATGCCCTGTGACATTTTGCTTAAACGTTCACATTAATTAATTTTGATGGAAGTTTTTATATGGGTGGTTAAAATACATATTGGTATCATCACAACACAAGTGGAAAACTGAGAATCATTTGTCAAACTTTCGTGCATTCTGTTTGTTGAAGTATGATGAGCTGTAATTGTATTTTTGTTTGTTTACAGGTGCTCATGTTAGATGATTGTCCAAATTATTATTCTGCTTGATATGCTATAATTAGCCAGTGTAGTCACTGATTACTGTGTACTTGGCATGTTGATCAGGCAGGGAGATTGAGCTTAAACCTTTCAGACCTCCTTTTTTTTCTGAAGTAATGAAAATTTTTTTTAATGCTCTTAGGTGGTTTTTAATGATTCTACAAACAAGAATTATACAACTAAATGCACATATTTTAGAAACATACTTTGTACACAATTATGAACACTGGTTTGTCATGCAAAAACCTCACTTTTACTCATATGACCTTGCAGTGTTGTTTCAAACACCAAGCAGCCATTTGCAATACGGCTGTTCACACTCCAGGCTGGTGCATAAGCTTTGGAATGGTATACAGTCTGTCCAGAGATCCAGCATAGGAAGCACAAATTGTATGGAATGGGACCTCTCTATTCCTACAGGTCTAATGGACTGTTGAGTTACATAATTCCACACAGAAAGATTAATGAATAAAGTTAAAAATACAACAACAAAGTGTAACATGTATAAAGTCCTCAAAATTTTGCACTTCAAGACAAAAAAGAGAAATTTTCTCTGATGTTAGATTTCCTAAGATGGCATGTAGAGGACCAACTGACACAAGAGTTTTGCAGCTATTTCAGAAATGGATATTCATGGTGGTCATGAATGTGGGCTTAATGCTACAAAGCAAGGCTAGGCATTCCATAAAATTCTTCAGCATTGTTGTTTCTAGGCAAGAAGGACTGCCCTACCCCGCCCTGTTGTGCCCAGCCCTGCCCCACCTCACCCTGCCGAGTTATGTTGCATGTTGTTGCATCACCTTGTGTTGCGTCTTGTCCCATCCTGTTCTGTCCCATTGCGTCTGTCGCGTCGCATCATATTGAGACGCACCCCGGTCCCATCCTGTCTCTCTCCTCTACTTTCCCCTCTCCTCCCCTCCCATCCTCTCTCCACCCCGTCCCCTCTCCCCCCCTCCCCACTCCCCCCCCATCCCTCTCTCTCTCTCTCTCTCTCTCTCTCTCTCTCTCTCTGTGTCACCCCCCTCCCCCCCACATTCTTTTTAACTGTTTTTTGTCCTCCATTGATTTCAAGGTGATGGACACCTTATGTAGACATAGTTATCCAATTCTAATGTAAGAGACAGGATAAATGAAGAGGATGCACTGCATGTGACATTGAAAATAGTAACACTGTAGCCATCTCTGTTACCAGCACTCTGAACTGGTGAGCTGCATTATTTGATACAATGGTGAAGAGGAGTTTTGTGTTATAGCAACATTGGACAAACTCATACAACAAACTAGTGCAGCAATTTCTTTACATAAAGAGAACCTAGCTGCTCAAAGAACAAGTAATACCCATTTTCCAGTGACTGGTCCAAGAACTTCTGTAGGAAACAGAGAGAATTCTACTCAGTAAAGAAAAGGAAGATAAAGAAATGAAAAAGAAACAGTAAACAAGGAAACAATTTGTTGGTACCATCACCTTCTGAAGTTATGCTAACTGATGTAGGACTCTTGCATGATGAAAGTATCAGCACTGGATGTGACTATACTTAATTTAATTCTAGCTTATTGTATTGATCTCATCTGACACAGAATCAAAAAGCTTTAATTAAGTCTGTAATGAAGCATATGTGACCACTTTACTTTTGTAATCATTGTGAATTGCAGTTAACTGGCTTTCTGCAAGTGTTGTGGTTGATAGGCTTGGTAAATCCAAACTGGCTTTCATTTATCATATTGTTATTCTCAAAATACATAAGTAAATCTAGATATGTAGGCAGCTCTGTCATTTTAGATATTGTAGTGACAACTGATACTGGTCTGCAGTCATCTGACGTATTTGTGTTACACCTTTCATACACCTACGAGGGCCGTTCCGAAAGTAACCTCCGGTTGATTTAAAAAAATACACCAAGTTAAATAAAAATATTTTAATATATACATCTTACAACTACATCTTTGCACTATTTTTCTACATAGTCTCCATAGCAATTGAGGCACTTATCGTATCTCTTCACAAGCTTTGAACTTCCTTCTGCATAAAAATCACCCGCTTGTGCGTGGAGCCAGCCTGTGACCGCATCTTTGAGCTCTTCGTCGTCATCAAACCGCTGTGACCCGAGCCATTTCTTCAAATGCATGAAGAGGTGATAATCACTTGGCGGCAGGTCTGGGCTGTAAGGTGGATGGTTGATAACGTCCCACTTGAAGGACTCAAGAAGGCCCGTCGTTCTGCGAGCAGAGTGAGGACGGGCGTTATCGTGCAAAAAAACGGTACCGGAAGTCAGCATACCACGGCGTTTGTTCTGTATAGCCCGTCGTAACTTTTTTATTGTTTCACAGTACACGTCTTGATTAATGGTCGTACCACGTTCCATGAATTCAACCAACAACACCCCTTTGGCATCCAAAAACACCGTTGCCATCAGTTTTCTGGCAGAAAAATCTTGCTAGGCTTTTCTTGGTTTGGTAGGCGAATTTGAATGTGCCCACATCTTTGATTGTTCTTTTGTCTCAGGGTTCACGTCACCGGTCACGATTCTGTTTAACAATGGTTCTCCTTCGTCCTCATAACGTGACAGAAAGTCTAATGCAGAGGCCATTCTTTGAGTTTTGTGGTGGTCGGTAAGAATTTTGGGCACCCATCGTGCACAGAACTTACGGTAACCCAATCTTGCTGTCACTATCTCGTACAAGAGAGTCTTAGAAATCTGTGGAAAACCAGTAGACAACTCCGACATTGAGAAACGTCGATTTTCACGATCTTTTGCATCAACTGTCTGAACGAGTTCGTCAGTCACCAATGATGGTCTACCACTCCTCTCTTCATCATGAACGTTTTCTCGTCCACTTTTAAATAAACGTACCCATTCACGGACAACTCCTTCACTCATAACTCTTGGTCCGTACACGGCACAAAGCTCACGATGAATAGCTGCTGCAGAATATCCTTTGGCTGTAAAAAACCTTATGACAGCACGCACTTCACATTTGGCGGGGTTTTCTATTGCAGCACACATTTCAAACTGCCACAAAAACTAAACTAGCGCAGGTACGACGTTCACTCGACCACGGCTTGATGCTGACTGACCTGTTGAGTGCGTGAACGCACAGATGGCGTCGCTACTCCCCCCACAACCCGCACTGTGACCGATCGGAGGTTACTTTCTGAACCGCCCTCGTATATTGGAAGTATAATCGTTAATTTTAAATCATCAATAATTTTATTTGCAAGATATAGACCAGGTGTATCCCAATTTCCTTAATTACCATTATGCATTTTAGAACATAGTTACTGAGCCCATGGTAGTCTTATGTCCTTCTGTTCAGCTTTTCTACCAGTTTAGTGATCACTGTAGGACTAATTCTTCTCCAGGTGAATTTAATTTGCTTTATGCTATAACTGCAAAAGAAAATACTCAGCATCAGATGAACCATTACTTTGTGATACAAGATTACTTACATAGTTTACAAAATAGTTATTGAGAGTATTATCATTAATTGGGATTTTTTTCATTTCCCATTATTTCACTTTTTACTACATTCCAAGCTACTTTACATTTACTTGTGGAAGTGAACATGTATGTCTCATTTGCTTTGACTTCAGCCACTTTTATTCCAGATTTGTAGATTTTTGTTAATATTGTATAGCTGTTCTTGATCTCTCAACTGTCAGTGATTTTATCCTACAGCATGAGTAAACATTGTTGTTGTTGCTGTTGTTGTTGTTGTCTTCAGTCCTGAGACTCCATACTGACTCTATTTAGGTGTGATGCATACCGCTCTTCTGTATGTTACATGTGTGCCTGCTGTTAGTGTTGCATCTTTTAGTAACCATAGGGGCAGTCACTGTCTTGTGTATTTTTTGCGGTGTAAATTAATGTGGAGAAGTAGTCATTTATATCTTTCTCACTGGTTAGCACATTAAGTGACACTATTAGTTTCAATTTGATTCTCATTCTTTCAAAGTTCTCTTCATTGAGAATTCTGTATGTAGGTAACACCTTGGAATTATGAATAGTTGGGTTTCCAATTTTCAGCCACATACCATCCTGGTCAAATATTAATAATTTGATGGGGTCACACTCTACTTGATTTCTATATGCATTACTAATTATTTTGTCAAATATTGCTTCCATTCTCCTTGGTTTTTCATTTAACCAGTGAAATTAATTGATCAAAACATACTTAGCAAGTTTATCAACATTTGTTCTATTTACTCTCAGATAAAATTTATTGTCTTCTATGATAATGGTATTACAATACTTACATTTGGCGGTCATTAAAATTAAAGCGGAGAGATTTTCTGGAAATTTTTTCTTCATTGGAAGCTGGCAGTTGGAAAAACAATAATAAGTTTGAGTTTACTACACCTTCTAAACATAAACTGATATGTGGTTGAATATTCTGAATTAAGATTTTTATTGATGTAGATACCTACTCTACTATGGGCACTGTTTGGTTTACAGTAATCGTTGCCAGTGAGTTACCAAGTCAGTACATGTTTACTCATGCTGTAGGATAAAATCACTGACAGTTGAGATATCAAGAACAGCTATATAATATTAATAAAAATCTACAAATCTGGAATAAAAGTTCTACTTTTAATCCAGTGTGAAGTTAATTTCATCCAGACAATACTGGAGTCCAGTAACTTTACTTCTTGAGGAGTACACATTTATATGTAACAGAATTGCCTTATTTTTGCACAACCAACTAAAACAAGTTCTGTAATTGATGTTTGGTTGAAAGTGTGAAAATAATTTACATGAAAAATGTAGCATGAATGTAGACATTAGGCTGTGCTACAGGTCAATCTGCTACCACAAACTTTTTTGGTGTTCATGTTTGTTGGTTTCACAAACTCTCAAAGAAATTAACACCTTTTAACCTTATGTTGATGTCAAGCTACACTATAGACCAATTTCAGACAAAACTCACATTAGCTACTCATCAGTTTCAGTGGGATAATTTTGTTTACTTTTTTTAATTTTTAGAGCTTTTACTACACTATGCTCTTTTTTGACCAATACTGGAATTATAACACTTAAGCACTGCTCTGCTTCTTATTATAAGTCTATTTGTTTTGGATCTGCATCCATCACACTTCTGTTTCCTATGGTTTTCTCCTCTCCTGTCAAAGAGTGAGATACTTTCCCACAAAAAATTACATTTTTTGGCACTCTATGCACACAATATCACTTCTCACAGCTTCCTGACATTTTTGACAATGTTTGATTGTACTGATGCTTGTGTTTTACTGAGTCGAGTTATCTAATACTACATCACAACACACTGATGCCAATCTAAAGGGTGGGGGAGGGGGGGGGAAGGGGTGGAAAATGCCACCCTCAATAATGAGAGGAGGGAAGCACTTTAATTACCACTGACAATGAGTGAGAAAAATGTACAGAATCTAAAAATTCTGACTATAGTTGGAAAGTGGTAATAGTGAATCCTCAATCATGCCATTGGAGCAACTTAATAATTTGCATCTCCACCATTCACAAGTATGAAGATGAATAACTCTAGAAAATTCACATAATAACATATCTGCTTCATATGATGAGATACTCAACATTGATATCCTTGAGGGTTGTTGCTTTAGAAATACCTCAATCTTTGCGTCACTGCAGTACTAATTTTGAAATAAAACTCAGTGTCTAATACTTTTCTTGGTATATATTGCTACTGATTATCAAGTACAGTGGCAGAATATACATTCGATACCTGACAGCCTCTGAAAGACTCTCACACAAACAGCTTTCAAAAGACAATAATGCAGACAGATGAACCTCGTGGGTCATGCATCACTTCCTTTTATACAAAACAAAACACTCAAAGACATTATTGAATTTGAGATTTACAAAATAAAAATTAAAAATCTTGAGAGAAGTTTGTTACATGTATCAAGAAATGGGCCACAAATTGCCCTATGAGTTCTGATGTATAATTAGGAAAAGTTTACATAGTTCCAATTGTAATTCAAAAGAATATAAAGGACAATAATATAAAATATATTTTTGTTAATTACAACCCAATTACTTGGAATAACATATTACTAATAGAAGTTTGGTTTGCTCACAAGCAGAGCTATCATTTTAGATGATCACAATGAATAAACATCATAGCTTTTCAGAAATAGGGGAGAGGTTAATTTTAAAGAATATGTGGTACAACATGACTGTACAGTTCATATCATGAAATTTCAAAATTGGGTTATTCATAAACAGCTTATTCCCTTTAGTTGCTAATATGAATCAGGTAGTATATTGATGCAAAATTTAAACTGAGATAGTTAACTCATTTGTACTAATTTGTTAAAGGGCAGTTTACTATTAGAACTGGGTATGACCTCCTCAGAGGATGTTGACAACAGGAAGAAATTTCAGACAGGCATGAGATGGCAATCCCATTTCAATAGCCCCCAAAGAGGTTTTATTAACCAAAAGTTAGTGAAATGCTCTTCTACAGTCGTGAAGGTGGAATGTAGACAATTTGGAAAAGAATTACATTTCAGTAAGCAGGGGTATACTTTGAAATATAGATGTAAATACCAAAAATAGTAAGATACAGGTGGTGTGAAGCACCAAAAATTATTTAAATTATTAAATTAAATTATTAAATTATTTATATAAGAGAAATTGTGGGTAATCTGTGTAACACCCAAAACATACGAATTATAAAGATTATAATAGTGCATAATACTTTAGAAACAAACTATTCAAAATTTAAAGTTTACAATGGTATGAGGTACCAATTACAACAAAGCATCCTAAAAGCTTATATGAGAAACTCTCGAAGTGTGAGTCTAAATAAAGTTCAAAAATATGTAACACAGGATTCCTATCTAAGAAATACAAGACACATTTTTACACTCATAGGAAAATTTCATTTTCCTATGTAACCTATTTCTTCTGGTGGGATCTCCACACTCTGAAACCACACATTGTATAAGTTTCCATCCTAATAAACGACATCACATACAATAAATAAAAGTTTCTGTCATTTATGTACATTTATGATATTGAATTTCAATTTAACTCATTTCTCACTTCAGAAGGTAGTTCTTGAAATGGGTCATTTCACCACAAAGCTAGACAAACATGTAGAAGAAATAATATATAAGTAATAGTATCAAGATACTGACTTCGATAAGCATAGTCACTATATTAAACATGACATTAATATCCTAACACTGGATAGTTTTCCTCCTCCTGTGTAAACAGAATTTCAAAGGCAACAGACAAGTCTAGTATGAAAGCAAAAAGGTAGATCAGCATTGACCTCACAATGATCCAAACAGGAAATTCCTAAAACACTTGCTCAGTCTGAAACCTACCTAATATCTCATGTGTCACTCTAAACCAACAATATATGTAAGTCAAAGATAAAAAATCATATGTCATGACTGACTATAAAGTGTTTAGGCCACAATTATTATCTTTGTGTTATGTGAGCAGTCTGAATGGGTGCATAATCATCTGCATCACAGGATACATAGCATCACAGTGTCAGCTTGACGTGCTGTAATGGGACACCCTTTTCTAACATTTCAATTTTTGTAATAGGATTAATCCTGACTCTTGTATAGGTGAACATTATCTTGGCTGTTTCACTGAAAGAATTTCATTTGATTTTGTATACACTTTATTATATTTCAGGCTAAAATGTATAAAGGGAAATTGATTTTTTACACTCTGCATATAGAATTAAAATTATTCTTTTTTTAAAAATATTTGAAATTATGAAATTTCTGATATACTTCAAAATCATATTATTAATTGTACAATCTAACACTAATTATTAAATTTATTTCTGGATTAATTTATAAAATACTGTTATATCTTGGTGATGATTCTTCTGTTGTCAATCAAGTTTGTAAACTCTTTTGCCTTGCAAAATCTTTGGAATATTGTGAGTACCACAGAATGTAAGTAGTAGTGGGCATGCCTCTGGTAGAGACAGACATAATTATATGATCGACACTAACAATGTAATTTGGAATATTAAGTGGAAATTGTAAAAATGGTGTGATATTTAATAATGTGACAAAGAATAGAATTCAAGGGTGATACAAGCAAATCTTCATCAGCTATTTAGTCATCAGGAACCTAAGACGTTAATTCAAAATTTCAGCCACAAGAAAGTATCCTTAGATGCAAGACTTGGAGCCAACAACAAGAAGAGAAAATTAAGATAATCAAAAGTTTTTCTTTTGTATATCTTATGCCTCTCAAAGCTTTTGAAAATAATGAAGAGACTAGGAGAAATTTAATGGTGATGTGTGGAAGGGTAAGATTACAGTGTATCAGAAAGAATCATCTGGCACATCTCTATTTCTGAAACTAATAAACATATACTATGAATTTAGTTTTTTGATGAATGGTAAACTCAAAAAGTTATTTTTTCTTTTTTTTCACACCTTCTCATAGGTGTTCATGATGCCCCCCCCCCCCTCCCCGCCTTGTGGTGCATGGCACATGTCAATCTGGTATTCACATTGTCCCCCAGTGCATCGAGCAGGACTTTTACAATCCCTCACAAGAAATAATCATGTACAGTCAGGTTGTGACGAGGCAAGCAGGGTATTTTTTACTTCCCCTCTTGTTTTGCCATCTGCCTCCTTAAAATTCAGTTTTTCCATTTTTGAACTAATTACCATTAACATACATAAGTATAATTTGCATTTTCATATAAGAGAAAGGTTTGCCTTCAGTTATAATGAATTTAACACCAGATCAAATTTTATTCTTAGTTTTAGGTGTTTAATTGATTGTCTAACTTATTTTGACTATTCCTAGTTAGTATCTTTAATTATAGAGTGAAATCAGTAATTGTTTCGTAACTCAAACTCTATTGTTGATGAATAAACAAATATAAATGCTGTACTATTTAGAAACATTTGGAAGACGAAATGCTAGTAATTTTAAAGTATCTATTTGGCTCTATTCAAAAACATGTTAGCAAAGCCAGCCCTTAATTACTTCCAAAGTAATTAACAGTTGTGTCAAAAGTATTGTTTGCATAATGATATTTGTTAACTTCATTGTTTAAATAAAAGATTCAGCTTAACCCTGATAGCAGAAGAAACTGTTAAAAAGAAACAATTTTTTGATGTATTCAGTTAATTTAATCAGTTAAGTTTTAATTGTAATTTTTGTAAATTAAACATCAAACAATGTAGAGTTTCAGCACCTACTATTGTGAGGATATAGAAGGGCCCAATTTTTGGTCCCAAGACAGTCAGTCCATGGCCAAGTTTCAGATGAGGGACCTGTGTTGATTAAAATGACAACAATGCTTCGTCTTAAAAGTGAAAAAAGTGTTACACCAATAGGCTGTGTATTAAAAGAATTACAGTGTCTGCTCCATATGTACCTTTACATTCTTCAAGAACTGTGAACTTTGTGGTTAGGTTTTTTACTGCTCGTAGATGTTCAGTAGTAAACTATTGTAGGCATATGTGGCTGTTTGCCTGCAAACTATTAATTAGACTTATGGAAAGTTAAAACAATAGTGCACTGGCCATATATAACTGTCTATTATTGGGGGGTTGTCAACAGTGAAATTAAAAGACTGTGAAATGCAAATGTGCATCTGTCAGCTACACCATTTGCATAGACAGTAGTTACACTTCCACAGCCCATTTTCAGCCAGTATGTTGACACTGAGGACAACAAATGAAGAAATAAAAGTGAGGGGAATATCATCCCAAGTTCCAATGACCTTGAAGGCCACTTATGTAAGGCTAAATCATTTGGTTCAGTTCCATCGATCCATCATGCAGTAAACCTTTGATTTAAAAATACTTACACTTCTAGATGCCAGTGCAGCAGTGTTTCATCATGCTGGTAATTGAAGTTGTCCGAATCAGTCTCCAAGTATGGGAAAAGAAGTTCTCAAGCATATCGAGATATGCTATGGTAGATGCGTTTGATGTGTGTGTCAGACATATGAGGACGAGGATGACCTAGCTATTTGCCTTTACACGAACAACCCGTTTCTCAGAAATGTTCAAGCCATTATCTAATGCTCTGTGCTGTAGGAGGATCCACACCATACCTCGTAAAAAAGCCATGCTGAACAGTTTTTACTGACCCACACTGTGTAAAATGTAGAACATAAAATGCTTTCTGTTGCCATGACACAATTTTTTCTAGAACTGAAGCTGATGCACACTGCTACTACCTAGTGAGAACCATGTAAAACTCAAGAGTTTGCTCTTTAAAATCGTATGTTGTTCACACAAATATCTCAAATGACATAATAGTTATGATTTTTGAAAATTGGATGACGCTTTTTGATACACCCTGTATTTTTAGAAGAAAAGCCATATGTCATAGCAGTAAACTTAACTTTAAATTCAAAATTTTCTATATAGTGCTTAGAATCCAGTACGTTCATATATACTGTGGTATGAAAAGTGTGAGTTCCTTGAGTTAATCTTGGCCAAGTGCGTCATTCAATTAGCATCTAATTAATCAGTTACTTAGTTAAACAAGAAATAATCATCACAAAGGGTATGCACAAAATAAACGAAACTTAAAGTACTAGGACTTAGTCTAAATGGGTTATGAAAAATCAGATAAATACCGGGTGATCAAAAAGTCAGCATAAATTTGAAAACTGAATAAATCACGGAATAATGTAGATAGAGAGGTACAAATTGACATACATGTTTGGAATGAATGGGGTTTTATTAGAACAAAAAAAATACAAACGTTCAAAAAATGTCTGACAGATGGCGCTTCATCTGATCAGAATAGCAATAATTAGCATAACAAAGTAAGACAAAGCAACATTCCTCAACAATAGCTGTAGTCAAAGAATAATGTTGTGAACTGCACTGTAAAGCATGTCCAGAGTTATGGTGAAGCATTGGCGTCGGATGTTGTCTTTCAGCATCCCTAGAGATGTCGGTCAATTACGATACACTTGAGACTTCAGGTAACCCCAAAGCCAGTAATCACACGGACAGAGGTCTGGGGATCTGGGAGGCCAAGCATGATGAAAGTGGCAGCTGATCACACGATCATCACCAAACGATGCACACAAGAGGTCTTTCACACGTCTAACAATACTTTTTTTTTTTCTTTTTTTTTTTTTTTTGTTCTAATAAAACCCCATGTCATTCCAAGCATGTGTGTCAATCTTTACCCCTCTATCTACATTATTCCGTAGTTTATTAAGTTTTCAAATTTATACTGACTTTTTGATCACCCAGTATATACAGTTCAAAGATAATCAAGATGCAGATTAGCTTCCCAGACTATTCCTGAAATCTCAGGCTGAAGCCAACATATGACACACATAATGAGAAGAGTTTCAGTGATATTTATATGGAAAAGAGGTAAACTGGTTGAATGATAATCACATGGATGACACAGAATAAAAGATAGAAGAAAACATATGGCACATCAGGAACAAACAAAAACAGGAGACAGATTCCCCTTATATGTCCCTGAATGCCACCCCCACATCAATGAAGGTGATACCTGGATGTAGGTGTTGCCATACAGCAACAAACAACAGCATAAAAACAAATGCATATAATGAGCTGTGTTTATTTATTTATTTGTTATTTGTCCCATGGATCAAATCAGTACAATGGCTTGTACAACTGATATGGGATAAGTCAATACAAATATACAGTTTACAGGAGTCTAAAATAGTAAATAAGAATACAGAGGAAAGATTATTTTACATTACCTACAAAATTATGTTACTTAAAGTTACAGCTTTACAGAGAATTGTTACATGATGTGACAAAACTGACTTAACAACATTCAGCTTTGATACTTTATCATGCACTAAGACAATTTTGATTCCAAATATTCCTGGATGGTATAAAAGCATTCTTTTATTAAAAGAGATTTCACTGTCTGTTTGAATTGATTTATTTCTTGGATTTCTTGTATAAAAGTTGGAAGATGATTATATAATTTTATTCCCATGCACTTGACACCATCACTGTACAGTTTTGTTGAATGGGAAATTATTCTTAGAGAGGTTTTTGATCTTGTGTCATAATTGTGGTAGTCCATATTTTTGCTAATTTTGTTGATACTTTTTTTGGTAAAGAATAATAATTCTAGTATGTATTGGCATGGGAGGGGCAAAATATTTAGTTTCTTAAATAATGGTTTACTAGTGTCTCTTTGTTTTTTGAATGTAATTGTTCTGACTATCTTCTTTTGCAGTTTGAATATCTTAATTGATTCAGAATTTTGGCCCCAGAAGATGATTCCGTAGTTAAGTACGGAGTGAAAGAGTTCAAAAATGGTTCAAATGGCTCTGAGCACTATGGGACCCAACATCTTAGGTCATAAGTCCCCTAGAACTTAGAACTACTTAAACCTAACTAACCTAAGGACATCACACACACCCATGCCCGAGGCAGGATTCGAACCTGCTACCATAGCAGTCCCGCGGTTCTGGACTGCAGCGCCAGAACCGCTAGACCACCGCGGCCGGCTGGAGTGAAAGAGTGCATGGTACATTGTGGTTAGGGTACTTGTGTTAGTGATGTTCGTTATTGATCTAACCATGAAGCATACTTTACTAAGTTTTGTGCTGGTAACGTCAATGTGCCTTTTCCATGTGAGCGTATCAGTAATAGTGACCCCCAAAAATTTTATTTCATTTTCAAGCTTAACATTATTTTTTTCCAGTGATATAGTTGGTAGTAATGGATTTCTGTTTTGGGCAGTGTGAAAGGTTATTCCAATTGTCTTTTTTGCATTAATCAGCAGCCTGTTCCTTTGAAGCCATCGACTTATTTGATCTGTGGTTCTATCTATATTAAATTGGAGAATTTGTTCGGGTGCAGATATGAGTATAGAGGTGTCGTCAGCAAATAAAAGGGTTTTTGTGTTTGGTAGGCTGTGAGGAAGGTCATTTATGTAAAGTAATAACAGCAAAGGGCCCAGGACGGAGCCTTGGGGAATGCCTTGCTTTATGATATGTATGGAGGAATGTACAGTGCTAGCTGTACCTGAGAGCTTAGTTTCATTTAATTCGACATACTGCTGTTGATCTTCCAGATAGCTTTTAAACCAGTCATAGGCATTTCCTCTTATTCCATAGGAATGAATCTTTTGCAGAAGTATACTATGATTAACCATGTCAAATGCCTTTGTTAGATCTAGGAAGATACCTATGGCTGGGAGTTTTTTGTCCACAGGCTCCAGTGCATGATCTAGAAATTCTTGTATTGCATCTGTTGTAGCTTTCTTACTTTGGAAGCTAAACTGAGCAGGTGACAGGATATTTTCTTTGTCTAGAAAGGACATGATTCTGGTGGCCATTACATATTTAAATACTTTACTAAAAGTTGAAAGCAGTGCAATGGGTCGATAATTACTGGGATCCTCTTTGCTTCCTTTTTTGTGGCCAGGTATAATTTTTGCAATTTTGAGCATACCAGGATATGTACCCTTCAGGAATGAGAAGTTTATTATGTGAGCTAGAGTTACTGCAATTATGAAGGAGGAAGCATGGGATTTGATCTTGTCCAGCAGATGATTTTTTTTTTTTTAATTTTGCTATGAAGTGTCTTTTCTATTTCAATTTCAGATGTAGGCCTTAGCAATAGGGTCTCAGAGCATAAGTTTGGTTCTAGTTGTAAGGGACAGCTATTTTTAAGATGGCTAGGCAGGTTTTCTACTGTTTCTGTAAAGTAGTTATTGAATTCCTCTGCTGTTTCTTTCCCACTGGAGACTAATTTTCCATTTATTTTTAAGCTAATATCACTTTGTAGCTGTTTTCCTCTATTAGTATTCATATTAATAAGTTGCCACATGCTCTTGCTCTTATTTGATGACAATTTGAGGTAGTTATCGTTCTGTAGCTTTTTGGCTGCATTTACTATGTTCTTTAATATCTTTTTATATAGAGTAAAGTTTGACTTAAATGCTTCACTACTGCCTAGTTTGGATTTGCTCATGTAAAAAAGTTCTCTTTTTCTTTGTGATGATCTAATGATTCCTGGGGTGATCCACCTGGAGAGTTTTCTATCTTTGGTGATACATTTTGTTTGTAAGGGAAAGTGGCAATTACAATAATAACAGAAAATATCCAAGAATGCTTCATATTTGCTGTCTACTGTTTGAGCCTCGTATACATTTTGCCAGTTTTCATTTTGTATATCAAAGAGGAAAGTATGCATGTGGGTTTTACTGAAGTTTCTCCTCTGTACAGTGATTTTATTGTGTTCGTGACTGTTATTTTGCAACCAGACCTGCATAATTAATGCATTGTGGTCTGAAAATCCTAGTTTGACGGAGGATACAGTACAATTTATATTGCTTGCTACTTGATCCAGACAAGTGGTACTGTGATTTGTCATCCTGGTTGGAGTGTTAACCATTAGGTCTAGGTTGTAGCTGTTCATAAAATTTTTAATGCTTAGATGGCTGGAGTTTTCTGAGAGAAAATCTATATTATAGTCACTACATATTAGAACACTATATGATTTTCTTTTACTTAGATTTTCTATTACTGGTGCTAGATTTTTGTAGAAAGTCCCTATGTTACCAGAGGGTGACCTGTAAAGTGCTATTATATAAACATTTAGCACTGTAAGCTCTACACCTGACAGTTCTATATCTTTTTCAATACTATACGAATTGCAAATATCAAGAGGTGTAGCAGTAATGTTGTCTTTTACAAATATGCAACTGCCTCCACCTTTGTAAGATGTTCTTGAGAAGTGACCCAAGAGTTTAAAATCTGGTATCACAACACTTTCTATTTCAAAAGACCTCATGAGATGTTCATTAATACATAATATCTGTGTATCCGACAGTTCACTTGCACTTGATAACAAAATTTCTAATTCATTAAGTTTGGTTTTGAGCCCTTGTACATTATGGATGTATACTTTTAGATCAAGAATTTTTTTGTTTAATTTTTTTACACATTGGTGAGGAGGTTCAGACTTTACCTTATTTACTACAATTTGCTGATGGAGTCCTTTGCCAGTTTTATGGTGTATCTTTAACTTCTTTGATGATGCTAAGTTTTTTCTTTTCTCAGAGGGGGATAGAAAAATTCCTCCTTCTTGGGTATATTCCGCCTTGATCTTAAATTTACTCTTACAGGTGTAGCTGCTGCAATCCTTTGTGGATCTTCTGATGTCTCCTCTTTTCTGCTTTCTTCGTTCTTGTCGAATTTGCTTTCCTCATTTTTGCTTGTAAGTCTTTCAGGAAGCTGATAGACTGATCTATTTCGTAATAGTATTTTTTTAATTATTTCACTGATGTGATCGCACATAATACTTTTTCCATCATAATTAAGGTGCATTCCGTGTTTGGTGTGTAGGTTTCGATGTAGTTTACTTACGTCCAGTACATTGCACTTTGGGTATTCTGCACACAATTTCTTAATTTTGATGTTAGTTTTCCTGATTTCTTTATTAACACACATCTGTAAATTAGGTCGTGTCTATGAGGCACAGTGGCTACTATTATGTTCCTAGATTTATTCACCCTTAGAAAGTTCTGTAGCGTTTTAACGCAGGCATCGGCTTCATTTTTAGCTATGTCATTCGAACCCGCTATACATACAATAAAGTTATTATCCTCTATTGTGTTCATCTGAAGATCAATGTCTACGACATGGTGTGTTCCCGCTCCAGGTTTCACTATGCTAGTCACTGACGTTTCTCAATTTTTCTCTCGGAGCATGCTTGATAGCTTTCTGCCGTGGCTGTCGGCAAGCAAGAGAATACCACACTTTTTCCTTAATGATACATGTTTGCCCTTACCACTGTTTCCAAGTTTACTGTTGGTGTCCGGATTGCAGGTTTTTACAGCGTCATGATCAGTTGTACACTCGTTATGATACATCATATTTGTTTTTTTTTTTTTTTTCCTAGAAAGTAACACTTTTAACAGTTTTCGTGATTTGAGACCGAACTTTTTGCGACACTGCTATCCACTCGGATGATTTATCACGTGTATCTTGTTTCACTTCACACGAATTTTTCACTGTTTGTACTTCGCCGATTTCTTTCTTCAGTCCAGCTATTTCCCTTTTTAAATTATTGACTATGAATTGTAGGCTTGAAATTCGTTCGTTTAGGGTTGTAATTTCAGCTTTACAATTTGCACAGGTTTTCTTTTTAACTACGTAACTATAACTATCTCTCGTGTTAAAATTATCGACCTCCACACTCGTGGCCATCTTGGCTTAATCTTCAACATCACAGGAACATTCCTAGACTTGTAACGTAAGATAGACATGATAATACAGAATGAAGATTAAACATACTGACTCTAATATGTTACTGAAAATTGAAAAAAAAAACTTAAATAGTGTGAATTTTTACACAAGAAGAAAACCAAAATCCTAGACATCAGAATAGTGAGTTGCATCCTCCAGGTCTAAACCACTATAATATCATAATACATGGCATAAGATACAAACATGAAGGTCAAAATTACCAAAAAGATACCAGAAGTCAAGTAGGACAAAAGCATATACATATGTATACAGAACAATTATTTCCAGATATCATCAGTTCATTTGAAGAATATCACATCAAACATCAAATCAAAATCCCATCTCCCTAAATCACATTTAAACAATACAGAGCAGGATTGGTGAACAGACACCCAAGGCTCATCAATCACACACAACATGTTCAAAATTTCAAGAGCTTCCTGCACCAAAACCATAAACAAGGAAAAATTCAAGCAAGACAAGTATACCATCAAATACAAGAAAACAAGAAAGAGCCAAGTACATATAGGAGCCAATGCAATAGCATTAAGCATCATGTATGACTGAGCAAGTTCATATAGTCGTGGGTAAATATTAATAAAGAATGTAAGTAAAGAATGAAATGTAATGTAATTAGGTAAATTATCTGTTGTCACACAAGGACAAAACAGAAGGCAATTAAGTAAATTTTTGTTGTTGTCATGCTAGGATATGGGAGAAAGCAATGTAGGTAAGTTATCTGTTATCACACTGTGACAAAACAGGAGGCTTAAAAGCATAAATGTCAAGTCAGAGAATAATTAGGGAAATTTCTGTTGTCACACTAGGATAACGTAGAAAGAAATTAAGTAAATTTACCTGATGTTATGCTCGGGCAATGCAGAAAGTAATTAAGTAAATTATGTGTTGTCACACTAGGACAAAGCAAAGCTTATAGGCCAAATCAGGGAACACACAACGAACACTAAACTGAGTGATGGTGTCAGTCATGGAAACAAAAACATTAACTTCATATCTGCACCATAAGAATTAATTAGAATGACACAATACCATTAAATACTTCACAGAGTCAGACCACAAAGTGCAAATGCGTTAAACTCTACAGAATATTAAATATGGTGCATTACTTCCTCCTCAAAGCATTATCCAGTAAGTGTAAGGTGTAAGACATTTTGTATCAAAGCGTGTCAAATGTGTAAAGACTATCAATATAAGCATCCCAGCAGTCATTCAAAAGCACCATTTTCCTGTATGTGAAAGGCATGAAGGCATGTTAGTGAAGAAGCATACCAGTAATAAGCATGTTAAATAGAAATAGAAGTTTGTCTCATAACATACAATGTCACGCCATTGACTTAAAGTACAGGAGACTTGTCAAAACACAAAAACTGGTTTACAATTTTCCTTATAATACCAGTAATATTATATACAGTACTGAATAATTACTTAAATAAGCAATTAATAATTTTTCTTCAAAAGTAACAAACTTTTAAGATTACCAGTCCTAAGTATTTGCTCTCTCCTGCTCAAATTTTTGGGATGTTGTTTAAGAATTCTTCTAGTGAATGGTAACATTTCTGCACTAGTTTCTCATATAAGGACTTTTTTCAGTATTTCTACATTTATGCTGAGCAATTCTCTTCCTTTCGCTTTGTTATAATTTTTCATACCTGTATAATGAGGAGTTTGATCATAAAGTTTTAAACTGTGGGTTGACAGTGTAAAATTATTTTCAATTCTGGTGGTGTAATCATGTTGAAAATGATTTGCTACTAATAAGTCATGGTTACTGTGCAAGTACAAAGATAATCGGCTCATATATGTATAGTGAGGGAACACTTAGTGTACTTAGATCTCTTAGGAATGGGTGACATGGTTTTCTTCACCTTACATTGTGCATATTTCTAATGATGGTTTTCTGTAGTTTTAGTATTCGAAACATATGGTTTGAGTTACCCCAAAATACAATTACATACCTTATTAGTGACTCAAAGTAGCTGTGATATACTACTTTTCTTATGCCCGTACTGGCAGCATTGTACAATACTCTCATTGAAAATGCTAGGCTATTTAATGTATTTGCAAGGTGTTGTAGTTGTGATCCCCATGACAGAATTTTATCTACTCACATTCCTAGGAATTTCACACAGCTAGCTTCCTGCAAATTCTGGTTTCTATGACTACCTGAATATCATTTAATTTTGCTGGTTTTGTTTTAAACTGCATTAATTGAGTCTTTTCCCTGTTTAATTTTAACCCATTTAAATCAAACCAGGTATCTAATTTTTCTAAAGTATTTAATACAGTTTGTGGAATTTGATCTTTACTGTTACTTTCAATGATTGAAGATGTGTCATCTGCAAATAAAACTCAATATTAAGTGACAGATCATATATGTAAAACAAAAACAGAATGGGACCTAAGACAGAACCTTGGGGTACTTCATGTGAAATGGTTTTCCATTTTGAAGTATAAGTTCCTCTCTCTGATGTTATAACCACTTTTTGTCTTCAGTTGGTTAGATAGGATTTAAACCATTACAGAGATATGAGAAATTCTAACATAACAGACCTAAAGATAAAACTACAAAATGAAAAGTGACCAGAAATATACTTATCTAAATAGTTTTGATGATAACTATAACAGTCCCAGATATCTATTTAAAAACCATTGAAGAGTTTTTGCCAACCAAAACTAAACCAATGTAGAAAAAGCAAGGAAATCTGCTATGGCCAGCAAAAGGACTATTAGTATCCTGTAAAAAGTTGAAACTTCTGCATGCAATTGGGAAATCTCCAGACAGGCCTATTCATTTTGTTGAATATTATAGAGCCTATAAAAATATTTACAATAAAACTTTAATAGCTGCAAAAAAACTGTATAATGGAAATGTTATTACACAAGCTCCCAACAAAGTCAGAAGCACTAGAAAGATAATCAACAGAGAAACAGGAAAGTCATCAGGAAATAATAATAAAAGCTTAAGCCTAAAAATCAATAATGTTGTAACAGAAGATCCAATAATCATTAGCAACATTTTCAACCAATATTTTAGCAGCATCTGCCAACAACTTACACAGGGCAACAACAGTGATTCTCTGCAAGCCCAAAAACTAGTCGAGAATAAACAAAAGGCCCCCAGCAACTCATGTTACCTGCATCCAGCAAATGAACAAGAGCCAAGAAAAATAACAGGGAAACTAAAAAATAAAGCATCCACTTACATAAATGGCCTGTCAAATAGAATTTTGAAGCTAACTACTAGGGAAATTCCTAAACACCTCGGTCACTTAGTCATCTCATGTCTCGAAAAAGGAATCTTCCCAGATAGAATGAAGATTGCCAGAGTACTACCACTATTCAAAAAAGGTGATCACAAGGGCCCAGATAATTACAGACCAGCTAGCCTCCTTCCCATTTTGTCAAAGATCCTAAAAAGAATAATATTTGTTTAGTTAATGGCATTTTTTGATAAACACTGTATCATAAATGGTAGACAATTTGGGTTCCAGAAGGAAAAATTTACAGTGTCAGCTGCATTTGAACTTATTAATATAATCTCCGCAGGCCTGGATCGAGGCAAAATCCCGGTTGGCGTTTTTTGTGGCTTATCTAAAGTTTTTGATCTTGTCAGTCACCATGTATTAATAATGAAGCTACACCATTATGGCATTAGAGGAACTGCTCTCGATATCATAAAGTCATTTCTGCAGAACAGAAAACAAGTAGTGGAAGTGTCACACAATCAAGGTAAACAGCTATCAGAACTACAAGATATGAAACATGGGGTGCCACAGGGTAGAATTCCAGGAAACATTCCACGTAGGAAAAATATACCTAAAAACAAAGATGATGTGACTTACCAAATGAAGGTGCTGGCAGGTTGACAGACACACAAACGAACACAAACATACACACAAAATATTCAAGCTTTCGCAACAAACTGTTGCCTCATCAGGAAAGAGGGAAGGAGAGGGAAAGTCGAAAGGATGTGGGTTTTAAGGGAGAGGGTAAGGAGTCATTCCTGTTCTGGGAGCAGAAAGACTTACCTTAGGGGGAAAAAAGTACGGGTATACACTCATGCGCACACACACACATATCCATCCACACATATACAGACAGGATACTTTCTGCGACTGGATCAGATTCTGAATGTGGCTCTCCAGCAGGGATATGACTTCCTCAAATCCTGCCCTGAAATGAGATCCATCCTTCATGAAATCCTCCCCACTCCACCAAGAGTGTCTTTCCGCCATCCACCTAACCTTCGTAACCTCTTAGTTCATCCCTATGAAATCCCCAAACCACCTTCCCTACCCTCTGGCTCCTACCCTTGTAACCGCCCTCGGTGTAAAACCTGTCCCATGCACCCTCCCACCACCACCTACTCCAGTCCTGTAACCCGGAAGGTGTACACAATCAAAGGCAGAGCCACGTGTGAAAGCACCCACGTGATCTACCAACTGACCTGCCTACACTGTGATGCATTCTATGTGGGAATGACCAGCAACAAACTGTCCATTCGCATGAATGGACACAGGCAGACAGTGTTTGTTGGTAATGAGGATCACCCTGTGGCTAAACATGCCTTGGTGCACGGCCAGCACATCTTGTCGCAGTGTTACACCGTCCGGGTTATCTGGATACTTCCCACTAACACCAACCTATCCGAACTCCAGAGATGGGAACTTGCACTTCAATACATCCTCTCTTCCCATTACCCACCAGGCCTCAATCTCCACTAATTTCAAGTTGCCGCCACTCATACCTCACCTGTCATTCAACAACATCTTTGCCTCTGCACTTCTAAAAAAAAAAAAAAAAAAGGCTTGTGTCTGTATATGTGTGGATGGATATGTGTGTGTGTGTGTGTGAGTGTATACCCGTCCTTTTTTCCCCCTAAGGTAAGTCTTTCTGCTCCCGGGACTGGAATGACTCCTTACCCTCTCCCTTAAAACCCACATCCTTTCGTCTTTTCCTCTCCTTCCCTCTTTCCTGATGAGGCAACAGTTTGTTGCGAAAGCTTGAATATTTTGTGTGTATGTTTGTGTTCGTTTGTGTGTCTGTCGACCTGCCAGCACCATCATATGGTAAGTCACATCATCTTTGTTTTTATGTATATATACACTCCTGGAAATTGAAATAAGAACACCGTGAATTCATTGTCCCAGGAAGGGGAAACTTTATTGACACATTCCTGGGGTCAGATACATCACATGATCACACTGACAGAACCACAGGCACATAGACACAGGCAACAGAGCATGCACAATGTTGGCACTAGTACAGTGTATATCCACCTTTCGCAGCAATGCAGGCTGCTATTCTCCCATGAAGATGATCGTAGAGATGCTGGATGTAGTCCTGTGGAACGGCTTGCCATGCCATTTCCACCTGGCGCCTCAGTTGGACCAGCGTTCGTGCTGGACGTGCAGACCGCGTGAGACGACGCTTCATCCAGTCCCAAACATGCTCAATGGGGGACAGATCCGGAGATCTTGCTGGCCAGGGTAGTTGACTTACACCTTCTAGAGCACGTTGGGTGGCACGGGATACATGTGGACATGCATTGTCCTGTTGGAACAGCAAGTTCCCTTGCTGGTCTAGGAATGGCAGAACAATGGGTTCGATGACGGTTTGGATGTACCGTGAACTATTCAGTGTCCCCTCGACGATCACCAGTGGTGTACGGCCAGTGTAGGAGATCGCTCCCCACACCATGATGCTGGGTGTTGGCCCTGTGTGCCTCAGTCGTATGCAGTCCTGATTGTGGCGCTCACCTGCACGGCGCCAAACACGCATACGACCATCATTGGCACCAAGGCAGAAGCGACTCTCATCGCTGAAGACGACACGTCTCCATTCGTCCCTCCATTCACGCCTGTCGCGACACCACTGGAGGCGGGCTGCACGATGTTGGGGTGTGAGCGGAAGACGGCCTAACGGTGTGCGGGACCGTAGCCCAGCTTCATGGAGACGGTTGCGAATGGTCCTCGCCGATACCCCAGGAGCAACAGTGTCCCTAATTTGCTGGGAAGTGGCGGTGCGGTCCCCTACGGCACTGCATAGGATCCTACGGTCTTGGCGTGCATCCGTGCGTCGCTGCGGTCCGGTCCCAGGTCGACGGGCACGTGCACCTTCCGCCGACCACTGGCGACAACATCGATGTACTGTGGCGACCTCACGCCCCACGTGTTGAGCAATTCGGCGGTACGTCCACCCGGCCTCCCGCATGCCCACTATACGCCCTCACTCAAAGTCCGTCAACTGCACATACGGTTCACGTCCACGCTGTCGCGGCATGCTACCAGTGTTAAAGACTGCGATGGAGCTCCGTATGCCACGGCAAACTGGCTGACACTGACGGCGGCGGTGCACAAATGCTGCACAGCTAGCGCCATTCGACGGCCAACACCGCGGTTCCTGGTGTGTCCGCTGTGCCGTGCGTGTGATCATTGCTTGTACAGCCCTCTCGCAGTGTCCGGAGCAAGTATGGTGGTCAATGTGTCAATGTGTTCTTTTTTCCATTTCCAGGAGTGTGTGTGTGTGTGTGTGTGTATATATATATATATATATCTCTAAAAAGAAAGATGATGAGACTTACCAAACAAAAGCGCTGGCAGGTCGATAGACACACAAACATACACACAAAATTCTAGCTTTCGCAACCAGCGGTTGCCTCGTCAGGAAAGAGGGAAGGAGAGGGAAAGACAAAAGGATTTGGGTTTTAAGGGAGAGGGTAAGGAGTCATTCCAATCCCGGGAGCGGAAAGACTTACCTTAGGGGGAAAAAAGGACAGGTATACACTCGCACACACACACATATCCATCCGCATATACACAGACACAAGCAGACAAGCAAAGAAGAGAAAGTATACAACATTTTTGTATGGAGGTAAGTGTTTTCAGTACTGTGTGGTGCCATTTGGGCTAAATGTATCTGTAGCTAAATTCATAAGAGCTCTGGATTCTGTCTTGGGAAGTGAAGTGAGTTCAAAATTAATTGTGTATGTTAATGAGTACTGGTCACTGAAAAAACTTGGGAACAACATTTGAATTTGTTATGAGATGTGTTTTCAAAATTAGAATCAGGTGGTATGACTCTGAAAATAGGTAAGTGTTAATTTGGTGTGGAAGAAGTTAAGTTTTTAGGAGATGTTACATTTGAAAGAGGAATTGCACCAGATAAAGAGAAACTTGATGCTATCGTTAATTTTCCTCCTCCTTGCAACAAAAAAACAGCTTAAATCATTTTTTGGGTTAACTGGAGTAAAGAAAATTTTGTTGCAATCAAGCTTAGAATGTTAATGCTTATGTGAACTTTTGAAGAATAATATCATTTGGGATTGGAATCAGAAGTGTCAGGATGCGTTCAATGAGATCAAACAACAGTTGTGTCAAAGTCAGATATTGTTCAGGCCAGATATGTCTCTTCCTTTTTGTATTATGATGGACAGTAGTGATGTTGGATTGAGTGCTCATTTATTTCAGGACGCTGAAGTTGACAGTGTTATTGAACATAGATCTCTTGCATTTGCTCGTTGAGTATTGCAGAAATATGAAAAGACATACACGGTAATTGAGAAAGAACTTTTGGCTGTACATTGGACATTCAACAAATTTAAAAATTATTTCCTAAGTCAGAAAGTCATGATCTATACTGGTTACAAAGCATTATGTTATCTTCAGGTGTGTAAGCTGTACCATAACAGAGTTACTTGGTGGGCCTCATTTTTAGAGCAGTTCAGTTATGAAATCAGATACATTAAGGGAACAGACAATGTAGTTGCTGTTGTTCAATCTAGGCTACCTTTAGGAAGTGATTCATCTAACAATTTTGGAGAAGGAGAAACAGTTCAAAATTGTGTACTTGAGAGGTGTGAAAGAGGAAAAAAGAAATCTTGAAAATATGCACAGACATCTGTAGGTATCAAAATTATTATCAAATGACTCAGAGGATTGGAAACTATGTTGGCTGGTATGTGTATTGATACTTTTATTTCTTATACACATGAGAGTTTTGGTCATTATGGATCAACCAAATGCACACATAAGATTCAGGAAAACATCTATTTTGATAACATAGGAAGGCGAGTCAAGAAGAAGATTGCCAGCTGTGACAGATGTCAAAGAGTGAAGGTAAGTAACCAAACAAGTAGAGGTCAAATGCAAAACATACTGCCTAATAGCAACCCTGATCTCTTGTCTGTGGATGTTTATGGAACTTTACCTCAGTCTAAGAATGGATTTTTTTAGCTTTTGGTCGTGGTTTATGTGTTTTCAAAGATCCTACAGTTGTTTCCTGTTAAGGAAGCTACCAGTAAGCAAATCATCTCAAGTTTGAAAACACATATTTTCATCATGTGGGTATTCCTAAAACAATTTTATCTGATAACGGTTCTCAGTTTACATCACAAGTTTTGAAACATTTTGTTAATCATGCAGAAATAAGGCATATTCTAACCTCAGTGTACCACCCTTTGAGTAACCATGCAGAAGGATATACTATGAAAGAGATTGTAAGACTGTTTAGAACATATTGTAGTAAGAATCATACCAGTTGGATGTCAGTGATTTTGAGGATATTATAAACAGCTTACAACATTCTTAAACAGCTTTTTCACCATTTGAAATCATGTTTAATTGCAGACCAGCTAACCTTATTGCTGAAAATGTTGAGTTTCCACCATGTACAACTCTGTCACCACAAGAGAGTGAAGAGTGTGTTAGGGAGATGATGAAAAAACAGGGGGATAGGAGAAAGCAGAGACATTATGGTGAAGGTAGATTTTTCTAAGTCTGAGGTGGAAGATCTTGAGTTGGTGAAAGCCAAAGAGAAATTTTGATATTTGTATTGGACCATTCAAAATTCTTGAAAATCTACATCCTAATGCATACAGACTTGTGTAACCTAAATCTAAGAAGTGGTTTGGATTATGCAATATCACTGAACTGAAAGCAAATAGACATGATCCATAGGTATCTAATTTTTGTTTGTTGGTTCTTTTTCCATTGTCATGACTTTAGTATGTAAGATCATGTAGTTTCTAGAGTTCTGTCTTACCCATTGACTGAGGTTAAATCTATTTGTATATGCATAAGACTAGATAACTGTGTTTTGTTTGTCTGGAATTTATTATATAAGATTATGTGATTTCCAAAGTGCTGTCTTATCTATTGACTGAGTTAAAATCTATGATACACTATGTAACTAAGCTTTGTAGTAGATTTGTGGTTTAGAAGTTCATAGATTTATGTCTTGAGACTAAATGAGTAGATCCTTTTACAGTTTTGAAATGGGACAATATCCATAATTTGTAATGAAAAAAAAAAGCAAAAAAATTACGAATAGTAACTAAGCATATCTGTGTCTAATACCTTATTAGTCCATGTTTATTGCATTTAACTCTGTTAATTAATTTTTCATATGTGAACACTTTTTAATCACACCTGACATAAATCCCATACAACTGACCTTGAAAAATGACTAAGGAGATATCTCATGTGACGTGAAGAACGTATTGAACAGCATATTTAGTACACAAAACAATGTTTCAGTATTTGGTGTGAATGCTAGATAGTAAGTTACCTATCCGTTGGAGCATGTGATGAGAACTCTAGGGAGGAAGCTGAAAGGTGTGAGCAGATCCACCTCCCACACCACTGTATGGCTGTACCCTGCTGGACTAGTCAATTTGCAAGAAATTGTGGCTGCTGGGTAACATACTCGAGCATCTGTCAACTGGATCTGAGTTGTGACCAATATTTGTGAATCGTTAGCCAAGACTGCTACAGACAGTGTTATTTGGCATAAATGCAAGTTTTCTTTTATTTTTTTATTTTTTATTTTTTTTTCAAGTAGGGGGATTGACTTTTCAATATGTTGTTTAACGTTAAATCAGTAGGTATTTTTTTATCGATTGTAAATGAATCTCCTAGGTCTTTATGTACATACGTTAGTTGTATGAACAATTAGCAAATAATGTTGAAGACATTTACTTGTATAGACAATATAATAAGATGTATATATGTCCACTTTCACACACTGATTTTGGTTCTCAAGGTGCTGGATTGTGTAATCATTCAAAGCTAATTCATGACTCTGTTTACCTGTATTCACCCTGAGTATTGCAATATTGTATCTGATTGGAACTTGCTTAACTCTATTTTCTATACCCCTGGTCATAGTGACTGTGTGTGCTCTAGGACAGCATACAACCATTGACTGAGGATAGATGCTTCTTACAATTATTCTTTGCATGTAATTGATCTTATTGATATGATAATGAACTTTATTCATTTTGTTGTGTTGAAACATTTTTTGCTGGTTTGTACCCAGTGTGGTTTGGATTCTTGGATTGATCCCCATGTCGTAAACCTAGGCCCTAACATTTTTTCATTATTTTGTTCTTTCATGAATCAACATATCATTAAATACCCTGATTTATGTGGCTAATTGATTTTGTACTATATTCCTACTCGTGACTGAATATATTCTTCTGGTCTGTACCTGTCGTCGTAAGTTTTTTGACAGCTCACTCATCGTATACTTTGACTCTGAACTCTTTTTCTCCTCTCTTTTGCAGATTTTGAAGGTTTGGTTGTGGATTAAACTTAAAATTTGTAATTCTTGTAATTTACCTTGTCTCTGCAATTATTTATATAGTTTAGTGATGTTATGTTGTTGTTTTGACCTTGTATTATTTGTTTTGTGACAGTATATTCCACAGATGTGAATGCCATATCCTGATATATGTATATATTATGACTTGTTCAGTAGATACTTTTCTTATGTTTGCTGTAAAATGTTTTGCATCAGATACTTCTATACGTCTATATTTTATCTTTTGGCCTCATGTTGTACAACATGTCCCAAACCTTATAGTCTGTCACAAAATACTGTAAACTCATTGTTTTCAAATTTTGTGAGGGGGATATTGTAATGGGACACACGTCCTCTAACATTACCCTATTATTTTTTTTTTTTTTTTTTTTTTTTTAATATAGAAATGATTGATGCCAAGTAACTTGTATAGGTGAACATTATCTCAGCTTTTTACCTGAATGAACTTCATATGATTTTGTATGTGATGTGTTATGTTTCAGGCTAAAATATGTAAAAATAAATTAATTTGGTAGTACTCTGTGTGTACAGTTAACGTTACTCTTCTTCAAGAAATATTTGAAATTACAAAATATCAGGAATACTTAAAATTCATATTATTAATTGCACAATCTAATACTAATTATTAAATTTATTTCTGGATTTATTTATAAAATAATGATATAACTTAGTAGAGATTCTTCTTTTGTCAAGAAAGTTTGTAAACTCTTTGGAATATATTGAGTACTGCGGAATATGAGGGAGTAGTGGGCATGCCTCTAATGGAAACATACTTATTTTTGTGATTGATACTAACAATGTAATTTGTAGTGTTATAGAAGTGGAAATTGAAAATACAGTGTGATATTGAAAAATGTGACAAAGAATAAAATTCAAGAGTAATACAGGCAAATCTTCATCAGTTATTTAGTCATCTGGAAGCCACTAATCAAAGTTTCAGCCACAAGAATGTATCCATAGATGTGTGAACTGGAGCCATCAAGAAGAGAAAATTAAGATGAGTAAAAGTTTTTCTTTTGTAAATCTTACGCCTCTCAAAGCTTTTGAAACTAATGAAGACACCAAGAAAAATTTAATAGTGATGTGTGGTAGGGTAATACTACAAGTCTTACATTGTTTTTCAATATCCAATCCATGACTAGCAATATCTCCTCATTCAGATCACTGACCACCAAGCATCCACGCTCAATGACTGTACTGTCAACATGCAAACGATTAAAGCTTGTTTGTTTACAACTTTACTAAACTTGCCTATCACACCTTTAATCCTAACTCCTGTTATAGGAAATTCAATGGGCTCAGAACTCTATCACTGAACTTTTCAGATATAATAGAAATTTCACTATCTGGGTCAACAAAACAATAACCACGCCAATCGCCAACTGTGATTTTGATGAATGGACTACCACACAAATCCTTCTGTTCATTAATATTAGTTTCTCTAAGCAAATACTCCTCTGTATCTTCAAAATATAAATCTTTTTGCAAACGGTTCTCATTATCAGTATACAGCTGTAGAGGGCAAAGTTGTACCTGTGTGCTTGTGTAATGAATAACTTCTAACACTTGATTGGATTTTCAATTTGGGCTGGAATAGGTGTGCTCATGAGTGTTGCAAGTAAAATCTGGCTGAGAATGATCAATAAACTGACTACCTGAACAGAAATATGACTCTTTCTTTCCAACATCTCTGAAATGTTCGATAATCCTCTTATTTACCTCACAGTGCTGTGTTTTAATGTCCTGGTCATCATAATCTTTGTTCCCTTCTATCCGACATTTGGTCAGGTTGGGGTATCAATGCCACTTTGCCACTTTACTCAGTCTTTCCACCTATTCTACCACAATTTGGTTACATAGCAGGTTACTCCTCCTTCAACTCATCTTTATTGTATCAGTCCATCTTGTTCTCGGTCTTCCTCTTCACCTCTTGCCCTCAATCTTAACTCCATCATTATTCTTGGCATTCTTCCCTCTCCCATCCTCTTCACATGCCCAAACCATTTTAATCTATTCTTTTTAACTTTTCAGTCAACTTCTCCACTCCAATTTCCTTCCTAACACCTTCTTTTTTCACTCTGTCTCTCCTCGTCTTCCCTACTTCTCAGAAACTCCATTTCACTGGATTGTATCCTACTCTCCTCTCTTTTAGTCACAGTCAATGTCTCTGAGCTGTAAATTAGTATAGGTGCGAAGTAAGTCTTGTATAGCACCAGCTTGCACCTCACTTGCACTTCCTTTCCCCACATCAAGCCCCTCACACACTGGTAAAATGTACTACTCTGTTGCATTCTTTTGCTAATTTCTGTCTCCAAACGAGTATTCCCCATCAACACACTTCCAAAATATTTAAAGTTGTCCACTATTTCAATATCCTATCCCTTAATATCAATTTCTCCTTTGCCCTCTCTATCCCCTCTTGTTAGCACCATGGTCTTACTTTTCTCCACACTAAATTTCATTCCATATTTCTCGACCTTATCATTTAGGATGTCTATTTGTTTTTGTACCTCCTTACTGCTTGTTCCCCACACCACAATATCATCAGCAAATTGTAACAGCTTCATCTCCCTTCCTCTATGGGCTTCTTTCATCTTTTTGACTATTTCATCCATCACCATTATGAATAGTAGTAGTGATATCACACTTCCTTGTTGTAATCCTGTAACATTCTTAAACCAGTCAGTTCTTCCAACTGGTGTCTGCACACAACTAGAGCTTTTTTCATACATTGCTTGGATGACTTCAAGTGTTTGCTTTCCAACTCCCTTTATCTTCAAGGTTGCCCATACCTTTTTCCTGGGAACACTGTCATATGCTTTAACTAGGTTGAGAAATGTCATTGCCAGATCTTTCCCATACTCCCAATGTCTTTCCATCAACTGTCTCATACTAAACATTGGGTCCACTGTTGATCTACCATGGTATTTGCACAAAATATCACTAATGTCGATTGGAACAAGTTGGCCCTCCTGAGCCTCATCATTGGCCAGCCAAGATCACTTACTTCAGCATAAACAATACCATACAGCTATTCTAAATTAAGAGTATCAGCTTCAGCTTCAAGCACTAAATCAGTAGTGTTGACACCACTTACCTGGATGTCATACACTTCCACCACTCACAGGATAAGCTTCCCCCTTCCCATCACATTAGCTTCAAAAGTCTCCTGCTCAGGGCACATTGAAATATCAATAACAAAGTACTCAGTGTAACATCTACATATTCCACAGAACATTCAGAGTTAAACAATTTTACTAAAACACCTTCTTCAAGTTCATAAGAATCTACAGTACATTTCTTACCACTATACATCTGTTTAATTATAACATCCCAAAACTAACTTTCAAAATTAGTTGCATTAAAAGGATAGTTTCATACACTCTCATCATCAAACTCCTCTCAATCTGAATTTGTTATTGCCTGGTCATGACAATAATATACCTCCTCCACCTGACAGGCATCAAGTGAAGGTATTAACAGTTTTCCTGGTTGTGGTTACTATGGTTTCTGTTCTGACTATTACCATTACTATTCCTATTATTATTGACTTTTTTTCCTCAGACTTAAGTCTGGTTAAAAATGGAACGTGACGCGGACCTCGGTCAAGCGTGACTTCCTTGTAACTGTATGGTATATGTTATATTGCATTTAGGAACTTTCGGGTAATTGAACAAGTATCAATAATTACAGATTTTTGTAATTGTATATATATGTTTGGATGTAGCTGTATTGCATTGATGTACTGGTGAATATTGTGAGGTATGACTCCTGTAGTTGATAGTATAATTGGGATAATGTCGACTTTATCCTGATGCCACATGTCCTTGACTTCCTCAGCCAGTTGGATGTATTTTTCAATTTTTTCCCCTGTTTTCTTCTGTATATTTGTTGTGTTGGGTATGGATATTTCAATTAGTTGTGTTAATTTCTTCTTTTTATTGGTGAGTATGATGTCAGGTTTGTTATGTGGTGTTGTTTTATCTGTTATAATCGTTCTGTTCCAGTATAATTTGTATTCATCATTCTCCAGTACATTTTGTGGTGTGTACTTGTATGTGGGAACGTGTTGTTTTATTAGTTTATGTTTTATGGCAAGTTGTTGATGTATTATTTTTGCTACATTGTCATGTCTTCTGGGGTATTCTGTATTTGCTAGTATTGTACATCCGCTTGTGATGTGATCTACTGTTTCTATTTGTTGTTTGCAAAGTCTGCATTTATCTGTTGTGGTATTGGGATCTTTAATAATATGCTTGCTGTAATATCTGGTGTTTATTGTTTGATCCTGTATTGCGATCATGAATCCTTCCGTCTCACTGTATATATTGCCTTTCCTTAGCCATGTGTTGGATGCGTCTTGATCGATGTGTGGCTGTGTCAGATGATACGGGTGCTTGCCGTGTAGTGTTTTCTTTTTCCAATTTACTTTCTTTGTATCTGTTGATATTATGTGATCTAAAGGGTTATTATTATTATTATTATTATTATTATCTTCTTTCCTTTCTCAGACCTTAGGTCTGGTTAAAAATGGAACATGACGCAGACCTTGATCAAGTGTGACTTCCTTTTAACTGTATGGTATATGTTACATTGTATTTAGGAACTTTCGGGTTATTGAACATGTATCAATAATTACGGATTTCTGTAGTTGTATATATATGTTTGGATGTAGCTGTATTGCATTGATGTACTGGTGGATACTGTGTGGTATGAATCCTGTAGTTGATAGTATAATCGGTATAATGTCAACTTTATCCTGATGCCACATGTCCTTGACTTCCTCAGCCAGTTGGATGTATTTTTCAATTTTTTCTCCTGTTTTCTTCTGTATATTTGTTGTATTGGGTATGGATATTTCGATTAGTTGTGTTAATTTCTTCTTTTTATTGGTGAGTATGATGTCAGGTTTGTTATGTGGTGTTGTTTTATCTGTTATAATGGTTCTGTTCCAGTATAATTTGTATTCATCATTCTCCAGTACATTTTGTGGTGCATACTTGTATGTGGGAATGTGTTGTTTTATTAGTTTATGTTTTACGGCAAGTTGTTGGTGTATTATTTTTGCTACATTGTCATGTCTTCTGGGGTACTCTGTATTTGCTAGTATTGTATATCCGCTTGTGATGTGATCTACTGTTTCTATTTGTTGTTTGCAAAGTCTGCATTTATCTGTTGTGGCATTGGGATCTTTAATAATATGCTTGCTGTAATATCTGGTGTTTATTGTTTGATCCTGTATTGCAATCATGAATCCTTCCGTCCCACTATAAATATTGCCTTTTCTTAGCCATGTGTTGGATGCGTCTTGATCGATGTGTGGCTGTGTTAGATGATACGGGTGCTTGCCATGTAGTGTTTTCTTTTTCCAATTTACTTTCTTCGTATCTGTTGATGTTATGTGATCTAGAGGGTTGTAGAAGTGGTTATGAAATTGCAGTGTTGTAGCCGATGTATTTATATGAGTGATTGCTTTTTGTATTTTGCTAGTTTCTGCTCATTCTAGAAAGAATTTTCTTAAATTGTCTACCTGTCCATAATGTAGGTTTTTTTATGTCGATGAATCCCCTTCCTCCTCCCTTTCTGCTTAATGTGAATCTTTCTGTTGCTGAATGTATGTGATGTATTCTATATTTGTGGCATTGTGAACGTGTAAGTGTATTGAGTGCTTCTAGGTCTGTGTTACTCCATTTCACTACTCCAAATGAGTAGGTCAATATTGGTATGGCATAAGTATTTATAGCTTTTGTCTTGTTTCTTGCTGTCAATTCTGTTTTCAGTATTTTTGTTAGTCTTTGTCTATATTTTTCTTTTAGTAGTTCTTTAATATTTGTATTATCTATTCCTATTTTTTGTCTGTATCCTAGATATTTATAGGCATCTGTTTTTTCCATCGCTTCTATGCAGTCGCTGTGGTTATCCAATATGTAATCTTCTTGTTTAGTGTGTTTTCCCTTGACTATGCTATTTTTCTTACATTTTTCTGTTCCAAAAGCCATATTTATATCATTGCTGAATACTTCTGTTATCTTTAGTAATTGGTTGAGTTGTTGATTGGTTGCTGCCAGTAGTTTTAGATCATCCATGTATAGCAAATGTGTGATTTTGTGTGGGTATGTCTCAGTAATATTATATCCATAATTTGTTTTATTTAGCATGTTGGATAGTGGGTTCAGAGCAAGACAGAACCAGAAAGGACTTAATGAGTCTCCTTGGTATGTTCCACACTTAATCTGTATTGGCTGTGATGTGATATTATCTGAATTTGTTTGGGTATTAAGTGTGGTTTTCCAGTTTTTCATTACTGTGTTTAGGAACTGTATCAATTTAGGATCTACTTTGTATATTTCCAATATCTGTAGTAACCATGAGTGGGGTACACTATCAAAAGCTTTTTGGTAATCAATGTATGTGTAGTGTAGTGACCTTTGTTTAGTTTTAGCTTGATATGTCACCTCTGCATCTATTATCAGTTGCTCTTTACATCCTCATGCTCCTTTGCAACAGCCTTTTGTTCTTCATTTATAATTTTGTTCTGTGTTGTATGTGTCATTAATTTCTGTGTAATGACTGAAGTTAATATTTTGTAGATTGTTGGTAGGCATGTTATGGGGTGATATTTAGCTGGGTTTGTTGTGTCTGCTTGATCTTTAGGTTTCAGATAGGTTATTCCATGTGTAAGTGTATCAGGGAATGTGTTTGGGTCTGCAATGTAACTGTTAAATAATTTAGTTAGATGTGAATGTGTTGAGGTGAACATCTTTAGCCAGAAATTTGCTATTTTATCATTTCCAGGGGCTTTCCAATTGTGCGTAGAATTAATTGCTCAGGTGACTTCATGTTGCAAAATTATCACTTCAGGCATTTGTGGTATCATCTTGTATGAGTCTGTTTCTGCTTGTATCCACCGTGCATGCCTGTTATGTTGTACCAGGTTTGACCATATGTTGCTCCAGAAGTGTTCCATGTCTGTTATGTTTGGTGGATTGTCTATTTTAATGTGTGTGTTATCTATTGTTTGGTAAAATCTCTTTTGGTTTATGTTGAATGTTTGGTTTTGTTTCCTTCTATTTTCACTTTTTTTGTATATTCTAAGTCGTTTGGCCAATGCTTGTAATTTCTGCTCCTTTTCATCTAATTGCTCTATTGCTTCTTGTTGTGAGATTTTACCTAACCTTTTTCGTTTTTTGTCTGGTATTTCATTTCTGATAAATTGTGTTAGCTGTCCGATGTCTTTTCTCAGTTTTTCTATTCTGATCTGTAGCCTGTGTTGCCATGCTGGTTTTGTGGGTTTCTTCTGTGTGTTGGTTGGTTCTGATCTCTGCCTAGTGTGTATATTTAGTGTAATGAGTGCTCCTATATAAACCAGTAGTTGTAACTCTTCCATAGTTGTGTTTTCATTTATTTTGTTGTGTATGATTGTGTTGATAGTTTTTATTGTTGTTTCGACTTGTGGGTTATTTGGCGGTCTATGCAAGAATGGTCTAATGTCTGTATTTGTGTCTTTGTATTCTATATATGTCAGCTGAAATTTCTCTTCTATATCTAACATGTGTGTCACTTCGTGTTCTATTTGTGCTTGTTCTAGTGGCTGTCTTAAGATTTCGTTTTCCTCTGATTGTTTAATTGATGCGTGTTGGTCTTTGTTTGTTTGCTCTGGGATGTTTGAGTCCATTACTTTATTTTCTTCTTCTTCTAATTGCACATTATTTTGTTCCAGTATTTGTTGTACTTGTTGTTTGATGTTTTATAATTCTGACTGGGGTATTCTGTTATTTTTTATTACAACACGGATCTGATCAGCTAGTCGTTGTTCTGTTAAAAATTTTAATTCCGGGTATCTGGTAATAAATGTTGTGTCTACTTGTGATCTATATCCAGTTGTGTTGGTTCCTAGGTTTGTTGCTTTGTAATAATAGAACATGAGGTGTCGATTAACTTCATCTGACCATCTCATCCTCTGTCTTTGTTTTCCTTCTAGGGTGGTTGCAGGAAGCATATCCTGTAAAACACCTCTATTTGGATTTAAATCATTTTCCAGTTGGCTTGCAGTGTCGTTACCACTGTGGGCGGGCATAGGGTTCAAGCGTCGTCCCCGACCATGACGGCGTTTGTCTGAGGCTTCTTTAGTTCTGTCCTGAACCGAGTAATCACACTAAAAGGGGGGTTAGCCCTATTAGTGGTTTGTTCTTTTCGTCGCCTTTTACGACTGGCAGAACATACCGGAGGCCTATTCTTTTCCCGGGCCTCCACAGGGTTATTATTATTATTATTATTATTATTATTATTATTATTATTATTATTACTGTTATTATAAGTATTCCTTCTGTTAGCATTCTGTCTATTTTGTGTTGAGATAACCCACACTATAATTGTTGTTTCTGTTGTTATGTGACTTATTAACCCTGTCTTCCTCCCCTGATCTTCTTCCTCAAAAGCTTTATTAAGTTTATCAATAAGTTTTAAAAATTTTCTAATAAATCATTGGGACCCCAAATAAGGTCCCAATGAGCTCTCATTGGTACATGTCTTTTCAAGGTATCATTAAGAAAAAGACCAGCGAAATGTTGGTCCAGGTGAGCAAGCTTACATAACTATTTCTCACAATCAAGAGATTACCTGGTCTGTACCTACTACCATTCAGAAATGATATTTTGATTCCTGGCTGTTTAATTTCAGATCAGAATCTATTCAAGAACATCTGTTGAAATTCATTAAATGTTATCATTGATTGTACGTTTTAATTAGTTTTTACAACACTTCACTGTCAAGGAAATATTTGGTTAGCTTAATTTCAACAGAATCAGGCAAGTTCGGAGGAAAAATATCTTTACATTGCCATACATAGTCCACTGTGTGCATTTTAATCCTTGAGCAGGTGTGCCAATTTTTGTAACACAAGCGGGCATTTGGCGCACTTTGTACATTTGTAGTCGAAAGCTGTCATTATGCTACCAAGGGATACATGTATGAGCTAAATCACAGTTTAATTCTATGATTCTTGAGTTTCTCCCAGCGTATTTGATAATCAAAATATCCATGGGTGTACTGCCGGTCTACAGTGTCCAACGGGCACAATAATTCGGTGATCATACATGTCGCCATCATCAGGTGAACCGACGGACCGAGCTCCTGTGAACGTGCCGGCACAGAGATCCATACGCTATGGCTGCTCAGTTCCCTCTGAGCAGCCATAGCATATGGATCTGTGCTGGTATGTTCACAGGAGCTCAGCCCGTCAGTTCACCTGAAGATGGCAACATGTATGATCGCTGAAATATTGTGCCGTTGGACACAGTAGGCTGGCAGTACACCCGCGGATATTTTGAGTTTAATTTTAGTTTATTTAATCAACAATACAAGAATCTCATTTTACATTGCTAATGTACTATTTGGCTAACAAATAAGAAACTTTCATATCATTCTATTGCTGCAGCTGACATATCAATCTATTCCAACACTATTTTAAGTATATTCTGAGCAAAAACAGTCTTTCATTGCGATACAAAAGGGGAAAGGCTTTATTTATTGAAGAAGTATCAGTTATCACGAAGTTCCTTCAATCTACACAGTTAATTGTCTTGTCCCTTTTTGGGAAATGCTTTACACTTCCCACATATATGCATTGTTTTTACATGTCCTTTGCAAACAAAGCTATGCCATGAGTTACACCTTATGGTAGTAGATGTATTTCTTCCTCATTCACATGTCACACACTGACCTCTTTTCTTGGGGTAGGTTCCTCAGTTCTTTCAACACATTGATCTTTGCATTTCATGATGAAAGATTCACTGTCAGCAGAAAGTGAAGGAATATTAGCTCTTTCTACTAGTTGAGGCTTCATAAGAGACAGCGCTAAATCTTACAAGAAAATTCTTCACTTCTTTTTAGGATTTGTCTCAGTTGTATGAAAAATTAGTTGAGGATTGATTCCCACTATATCCATTAGAGTATAGATGACAACCAATGGCAATCTTCCTGTCACCCGTGTGACGGAATACGCACCACCAGTTGATCAACTGTTTCGTCTCCTCACTTTGTTATACTGTAATCAAAGCTGTCTCTGGTTTACCTGTAAATTTTTCAATGGTTTCAAAATCATGCACAGTTGAAAGTAATAAAACTGCCTTGCTTTGTTTGGGCACATACAAAACTAGTGTCATATCATTCTGAAAACAAAACAAAGAGGAATGGATAGTCCTACATTTCCCAGGTAAAAATTCTTGTGGAATCTTGTGTTTGTTTTTTCTCAATGTGCCAGTGTATGTTAGTTGCTTTTTCAAAAGGGAGTTGGCTAAGGAATAGTTAGTGTACCAATTATCCATTGTAACATTTCTTCCTGAGCCTTCAGTGTGAGTAACTAGCCTTTTTACAATATCACAGGAAGAATTAGAAACATCATATGGTCCTTATATTGTTTTCCACAATATACTTCAATATTACTACTGAAGAATGTTTTAGCATTTTTTAAAACAAAAATCTTTATCCCATACTTCACTGGTTTGTTTGGGGTATACTGAACAAAATAACAGTGACCCCAGAAAGCTTGCAACTTATCATCTGTCGCAAATTGTCCTAAACTATAAGCATTCTTGCAGTTCACCACAAAGGCATCCAATATCTGCCTTATTGCAGCAAGTTTATCAGTTACTGTTCTTCCTTGCCTTGCACTCTTACCATCAAAACAGATACTCGTAAAAGAAACAGAACAATTTTGTAGATTATCTATTTATTTTTTATTTATTTATTACTTGTCATTAGCCAACATTTGTTGAAATAGACAGTTTTGACATTACATTTGATAGTGAATCTAAAATTGGGAAACTATGTACATTCAGATTACATTACATGAGGATAAAGAGTTATTCTCTACATTATAATTCCTTAACATCATAGTTACTCTCTACTACATTCCAATTCCTTAACATCATAGTTACTCTTTACTACATTCCAATTCCTTTACATCATAGTTACTCTCACTCTCTACTACATTCTAATTCCTTTACATCCTAGATACACTTATCAGCTAACAATTTGTGCAGCTGCTTCTTGAAGGCATCACCTTGTAGGTCTTTCAGTGATTGTGGTAACTTGTTATATAATTTTAATCTTGTTTACTTAAAGCTACTTTGGACCTTAGATAGCCTAGTAAAGTCTACATCAAGATTGTTTTTATATCTGGTATCATGTGAATGAACATCTGTTCTGGAAGGTAAGGTATGTATTTGTTTTTTTTTTTATGGAAAGAAGACACTTTTTTATATACAGAGAAGGGAATGTTAAGATGTTAAGTTCCTTAAAGTGCTTTCGACATGATTCTTTGTTTTAATACCTGTAATTGCCCTAATTGCTTTCTTCTGCCACATGAACGCTGTCCGAGCACCAGTTGAGTTGCCCCATAATTTTATTCTGTACTGTAAGTGAGATTCAAAGAAGGCTTAATAAGAAGATAAAAGTTGCTTTCTGCTAACTAATGTTTTTAGTTTCCTTAACAAAAAGACTACTCTAGATAGTCTGGTACATAACAGTTCCGTGTGGGTGTTCCATGTTAATTTCGGGTCCAGGTGGATTCCTAAAAGTCTTACAGAGTCAGACTCATTAATTTTTTCCTGTAGATTGTGCAAGAAGAAATACATAGTTTCAGTCTTGCTACTGTTTAGTATCAGCTTGTTACTATGGAGCCATATGACAGACTTTTCAAGCATTACTTTTGTTTGTTTCTTCACTTCCTCCAATTTGTTATCTGAGGTAATCAGGATTGTGTCATCAGCATGTATTATTGACTTGTGAAGCATGAAAGTAGGCAAGTCATTCATGTATACCAGGAAGAGAAAAGGTCCAAGCACTGAGCCTTGTGGCACTCCTCTTACAACTGGTAAGGCATTTGATTGCTGGCTATTTACTATAACTACCTGAGTTCTGTTTGTCAGGTATGATCTGATTAATGCAAGTTCGTTATTTTTGACACCATAGCACTCTAGTTTATTTTTTAGTATTTCATGGGATACGGTATCAAATGCTTTACTCAGATCTAGTAGTACAGCACGAGTGATGGAATTGTTCTCAAAGCCATCAAGTATGTCTGTCACAAGAGTTTCTACTGCATTTATTGTAGACAATCCTGGCCTAAAACCAAAGAGCGAGGAGGAAAAAAGATTTTGTTCAGCAAAGTAGTTGCAAAGTTGTGTTTTAATGCAGCATTCTATTATCTTGGATAATATAGGTATGAGGGATATTGGACGGTAACTTTCAGGTTTGTTTTTTTCTCCTTTTTTATAGATTGGGATAACAATAGTAGCCTTCAGGACCTCAGGAAATTTTCCAGCTGTAAAAGTACTATTGATCAGAAAGGTAAGAGGGGCAACAATAATGTCAATTATTTGTTTCAAGATGGTGTTGGAGATGCCATAGAGATCTTCACTGTATGAGCCATGTAGGTTTGTGACAACTTTGTATACAGTTTGGCAGGTCACCTGTTTCCATTTAAAGGATAAGTTATTTAGGTCAGGAATGTTGTAGGTAAAACTTTCAGAAGTTGCATCATCTGGTGCAGAGGTAGCTTCAAACTTAGTACTGTCAACAAAAAATTCATTTAATTTTTCTGGTACTATTGGAATTTCTTGTCTGTTTTTATGCTTTCCTGCTATTTTGTTTATTACCTGCCAGACTGCTTGGCAGGTCACCTGTTTCCATTTTAAGGATAAGTTATTTAGGTCAGGAATGTTGTAGGTAAAACTTTCAGAAGTTGCATCATCTGGTGCAGAGGTAGCAGTAGCTTCGAACTTAGTACTGTCAACAAAAAATTCATTTAATTTTTCTGGCACTATTGGAATTTCTTGTCTGTTTTTATGATTCCCTGCTATTTTGTTTATTACCTGCCAGACTGCTTTGCATTTGTTGCTGGAGTTTTCAATGAAGGTATCATTGGCTCTCTGCTTTGCTGTCTGTATTTCAGTTCTATTATTCTTCCTGGCTTCTTCATACCTCTGCTTTGATTCTAGGTTACCAGTTTTAGCCACTTTATGTAGGGCAATAAGTGTGTTTCTCAGGTCATCACAGCTCTCGTTATCTCCATACCAGTACCATCTGCTGCCAATCACATTTGTTTGGTTTGCTTTCTTAGTTCTGATGAGATACAGCAAATGCCATTGTTTCACACCTTGTAGTTTCCTTAGCATCCCTTTCTCTGGAATATTGTACACATTTTTTGCTAGATTGAATGTATATGTTCTTGTATTTTATAATTTCATCAATCATTTCCAGCCTAACTATTGTCCATAAAGCCACTCTTTCACTTGTGACCCCTCTGGCAACACGTGTAGGCCCACGGAATATTTTCACAATTGTTTCTTTCTTTTTGTTTTAGAAGTCACATTAGGAAATATTTTATTCCATTTACACATTTATTGCTCCTAATAAAAATATCACCTGTGGACCTGTGGAGTGTGGCTTTTCAAAGACATCAATTGAATCTTGGACTTGATCAGAATCTGAATTGTGGTCATTTCACGTGATGAATTCCTCCTCTTCCTCAGAGTCATCATCATTTTCATTGACTGGTACAGAATTAAACTCTGGATCTTCATTGAGTAACCAATCTAGCTCATTGTCTGTCAGCTTTGATCTCACCCTGCACAGTGGTATACCCACTTGTTACATGTTATCTTTTGATTTGATTAAAAAGGAACAAAATGAAAGTGAAGGAAAAACTACTTACATGACCTGGCGCATGGCATAATTTGTAAACTAAGAGGACTCGCAGTTTATTTTAAATTACTATAGCTCGTGTGAACCTATGACAACACAACATCTCACTGTGCTAATTGAAACAATGATGCAGGTGTAGTAAGGGGCTTGCTACTGTAAAACAACAATAGAACTGGGCATGAAAATGTTATTTGCAATTGACACACTTTATATACAGGCTCAAGGGTTAAAATTCCAAGGGAAGTATTTAAGAGCTAAACTCTTACAAAATGGTAGAAAATTTCCACCAATTTGTGGATATGACATATTTGTTTCAAGATCACTTAACTGTATGTTACCCTGTTGTAAATTTTCAAAGTCTCAATTTTATCATTAACACTGGTAGAATGGCTATGAATTTGATCATTATTTAGTTTTAGTTTCTGTTCTGCTGTATATATCCATGCAAAATTTTGAATTCAGAGTTTCTTCTACATAACTCAGCATGAATAACACGTTCAGTGCTCTCCACAATCAACCATACATGATCAGCCTCATCATTTACTGTTTGAATTTCAATGGCAGTTGACTCGCATAACTGACTAATTTTTGAGAGGGTATTTGCTGCTTGTTCCTCTGTAGCTTGAATGTTCTCTTCGATTGTGTTAACAGTGTCATTTAGATTAAAAATAACCTTTCTTAAGTCATTGTTTTGACTTGTAAGCTTGTGGTAATCTTTCTAATAAACTTGAGGCCTGGAGAAAATCCTAAGAAAGGTGATGCCTCAAATAACTGTTGCAGGTTCTGTGTCAATGATTGAGGATGTTGGGTATATGAAACCTCTCTAGTTGTATCAAGATTTTCCAAGATTGCACAAGAGACGAAAATAAATCTACCTAACCTGGTTATGGTCAAATGCAAATTCACAGTTATCCTGCCTATTAACAGTCATACAACAAAAGAAAGTTGGAATAACGATAGTCTGAGGAAAAGTAATTTAAAAATTAAAAATTGTACTCATCTCAAATGTGGTCCAATGATGAGTTGTCACACCACACTTTCTGTCTCGGCCAAATGTTGTCTGATAATCGACTGTTACATGTTGCAATTAGACTCTGAAGAGTAGTACAAAAGTTAGTAATGGACTTACAATTATCACAGATCAGTGACACCATATTAAAATGCTATCCTTAATAGTGAAAGTAGGGCAGCACTTTAATTACTACTGATGCTGAGTGAGAAAAACATACAGCATCTCAAGTTTTGACTATAGCTGGGAAGTGGTAATAGTGAATTCTCAATCAAAATACCATGAGGGATACTTAATAATTTGGGCCTCCACCATTCACAAGCATGAAGACAAGTGAATCTAGAAAATTTCAATCATAGTTAATGAAAGTTCCATACTTACATCTACATCCATACTCCGCAAGCCACCTGACGGTGTGTGGCGGAGGGTACCTTGAGTACCTCTATCGGTTCTCCCTTCTATTCCAGTCTCGTATTGTTCGTGGAAAGAAGGATTGTCGGTATACTTCTGTGTGGGCTCTAATCTCTCTGATTTTATCCTCATGGTCTCTTTGCGAGATATATGTAGGAGGGAGCAATATACTGCTTGACTCTTCGGTGAAGGTATGTTCTCGAAACTTTAACAAAAGCCCGTACCGAGCTACTGAGCGTCTCTCCTGCAGAGTCTTCCACTGGAGTTTATCTATCATCTCCATAACGCTTTCGCGATTACTAAATGATCCTGTAACGAAGCGCGCTGCTCTCCGTTGGATCTTTTCTATCTCTTCTATCAACCCTATCTGGTACAGATCCCACACTGCTGAGCAGTATTCGAGCAGTGGGCGAACAAGAGTACTGTAACCTTCTTCCTTTATTTTCGTATTGCATTTCCTTAGGATTCTTCCAATGAATCTCAGTATGGCATCTGCTTTACCAACGACCAACTTTATACGATCATTCCATTTTAAATCACTCCTAATGCGTACTCCCAGACAATTTATGGAATTAACTGCTTCCAGTTGCTGACCTGCTATTTTGTAGCTAAATGATAAGGGATCTATCTTTCTTTGTATTCGCAGAACATTACAGTTGTCTACATTGAGATTCAATTGCCATTCCCTGCACCATGCGTCAATTCGCTGCAGATCCTCCTGCACTTCAGTACAATTTTCCATTGTTACAACCTCTTGATAGACCACAGCATCATCTGCAAAAAGCCTCAGTGAACTTCCGATGTCTTCCACAAGGTCATTTATGTATATTGTGAATAGCAACAGTCCTATGACACTCCCCTGCGGCACACCTGAAATCACTCTTACTTTGGAAGACTTCTCTCCATTGAGAATGACATGCTGCATTCTGTTATCTAGGAACTCTTCAATCCAATCACACAATTGGTCTGATAGTCCATATGCTCTTACTTTGTTCATTAAACGACTTTTGGGGAACCGTATCGAATGCCTTGCGGAAGTCAGGAAACATGGCATCTACCTGTGAACCCATGTCTATGGCCCTCTGAGTCTCGTGGACGAATAGCTCGAGCTGGGTTTCACATGACTGTATTTTTCGAAACCCATGCTGATTCCTACAGAGTACATTTCTAGTCTCCAGGAAAGC